>NC_134371.1:67438259-67591518 GCF_035582795.1 Mycteria americana | reverse complement strand
CTCCAGGGAAGTATCTTACAAGGAACATAGAAAAAGACGCCTTGATCATCACCCAGAGCACACCGGGTAGGAGTAACAAGCTGGAAGGAGGCACACCAGACTGGCAGAACCAAGGACTAGTTAAGTGGGAGCTGATGGTACTGGCAATCCAGCGGCTCCCACAAGCCAGACTGGACCTGGAGAAATGAACATGCTTTGGACCTGTGGGGTTTTGTGTCCCCTTGCATTTTTCTACCATGCCAGAAGTATTTCATGGCTTCAAATGTTTTGACAATGAAACACTGCACGGAGCAAAATGATGTTACAAAGCAAAAATAAGGGGTTGGAAGTACAGATCAGGGTGGAGAATGACAGCAGTGGGGATGCTGGGAATCTGCATGGTCTTTAGTGTTTTGACACTCTGAGTATAAAACCAAGATTCAGTATCTAGCATGTGACTCTCTGATACCAGTGTGACCAGCAGCTTCCGCTATGCCAGTACAAATACGTGTGCCCCAACAGTTCTGCCACCCCCTGCAGGCTCCATGCGAGTGGCCTGGAGGTGACAGTACCCATCTGAGCAAGGAGAGCTCAAGGTTTGAGTCTTGGGTAATTATCTCTTTGTCTGGTGTTATCCTAGACAAAGTTATTTAGCCTGTCTATGTCTCCATTTCCCAAGGGAGCAACAGGAATAGCAGTCTTTGCCTGCCTCAGAAGGAATGTAATGAGGAAAATGATGTCAAAGATTGTAAGGCTTTGGGGTATTTACAGTGATAACTGTAAGTACCAGAGGACAGGAAAAGACTGTGTCTTAGCCAAAAATCAATATGGAAATCACTTCACGGTGCTTTGAAGGGCAGCATAGGTTCAGTTCAGGGGTAGTAGTTAATAAAATGGATGATTACTAACCCTCTTCATCCCTCCTTGCGCTGTCAGCAAATACCTGCACAGAAAGAGAACTGCCTCTGAACATCGCTTCCTTTCTAGGCTGAAACTCTGAACAACCCCTTGCTCACTTTAGTAAAATTTTGGCATCACAACGCACCGATGCATGGTCCACTGCAGAGTTTTTTTGCTTCCCCTGAAGCGAAGTGCCCGAGTGCCAGCCGGGCGTATGCACACATATAGCCTCCTGAGGAGGATGCTTCCCCCAGGGAAAGTAGAAATGAGTCTGCTGTGCCCATTTAAAAGACTTTCTTCCTCTCCTTTATACTCAGTTAGGACAACACTCTAAGCGCATGTTTAATGCCCAAATGTGTCTTTCCAATGGAAAAAAAACACATTTAGAAAGGCTTAAATGGCTGTGGGAAAGAATTCGCATTCAGGAGAGGATCCAAAATGGTGGCCACAAATCTGCCCTGTGGATTTTGGGCAAGGCAGAAGAAGAGTTCAGGCTGTCTCCGTTTCTGTGCAGCTGCAGCATGCTGTGCAGTGACTGACAAAGTGTCTTCCCACTTACCGCAGAAATAAGTAGTAAAGTGTCAATGGTGCCAAAGCTCAGAGGATGACAAAGAAACCAACAAAACAAAAAAAAATCAGTTGCTATTTTTCTGAACAATTCTAGGAATACAAATATGGTTTTATAGATTTAAGTAATTTTTCTTAATGGGGAGGAAAAAAAAAAACAAAAAAAAAAGAGTGCTGTAATACCAAAGACTTATATAAACTTCAACAAAAGCTAATTTCAAAGAGGAAAGCTTTAAATACCGAAGAAACAGATTTTTATGGCAACAAGCTAAGCGGCAGGCAGGCTGCCACGTGCCAGCATAAGGGATTCGCATATCTGTGAAGAACTTGCTCCATTGTTTAAGCAACTGATTTGCTGAGATAGGCGAACCGAGAAGCCAAAGGCCCTGCAACTTTCCTCCAGCGTGGTAGTCGCGTCTAGGCATAGGCATACCACCAACTATTATTCTATTAACTACATATGGCAGGGAAATGAGGGAGGAAAAACACAATGCGCCACAGTTCTTTCCCACAGAGACTTAGCAATATCAGGGGATCATACTGTGTTATTTAAATTTGTGAGACTAAAAATACTGCTCTTTATTGCTCTGGAATTTAAAGACTAAGAGCAGTTACACGATCTGAGGTAACAAACCTAAGGATATATTGTAGTTCCTTCCTGTGACCTGAACTTGGTATGCCTTATTTTTCTGCAGACCTTCTTCTGTTACTAAAACAAACAAACAAGCAAGCAAGCACATGCTACTAATTGTATTTACATTACACATTATCAACCAAATCTATATTTGGGGTTCTTTCAAGACCACCAACAAGGCTCAAGTTACAGGGACTCTGCATTAAGTAGAGAAACATAAAAAAAAACAGAAAAAAACCCAGAAAAATCTTACAACTTTTACATTAATGAAATAGATGCAGGTTAAAAATAAGTTTATGAAAATCCAGGAGGGAAAAAAGACACATTCCCATCTCAAAAAGGGAATCTCTTTTAATCTCATATTAAAATAATACTCTCTAAAGCAGTGTTTACAGGCAGCAGCCTGAGCTAATTAAAGAATGATGGCAAATATGGTCCCACCACTCGTTCCCTCCTCCAGTCTAGGAAACCCGAAAACCTGCACAGACATTTAAACACCACTGACATCACAGAAACAGAAGCAACATCTTCAGTCAGTAGAGGTCTGATCCCGAGCGAGCTGAAAGACTCCCATTGACTTCCCAAGGTGCTGGACCAACCTGTACATGCGATCCACGGCCAAGGAGGACTTGCTGCCAGAAATATATTCCCCTGTAGTTCTGCCCAGTTCAATTTAAACATCTCAAGCAACGTAGCTTCAATAACCTCCCTTGCAAGATTATTCAGTCCAACAGATTTTACTCTTAGGAAACTGATTCTGAAATTTAGCTTAGGTTTCCTTGTCTGCATTTCCTTCCTCCTATTTATAGTCATGTCTTCCTTTGCCTTGCTCTAAATAATACTCCTTTCCCTGCTAGTAACACAAATCAAATGTGTGCACAGAAGATGATCCCTCTTAACTTCAATATGTTTTCATTTTCCCTAAATAAAAACAAACCACAGAATCGATTTTGATGTTTTTCCTCTGAAGTTTCACTCCAATTTGTTGAAAACTTTTCTAGTATTAATCTTCCCACAGCTGTATATAACATTATAGGTGTGCTCCCATGACAGCTGTAGAGAAAGCCCACTAACCCCACAGATCTTGTGTATATTCGTTTTCAGGTTCCTTTCAGCCAAATATCAGAAATTAGGTTTGGGTGTGGTTTTTACCACTACAAGATATTACAAACAAATATCTATTTATTGTTGACTAAGTCCCTTTTCCTTTCTTTCTGACAATACCCCACAGAGTACCCCAGCAAAGGCTACAGATAAATACTCAACAAAACTGCAGCTGGTCAGACTCCACTCCTGCATTAGAAGTGGTTAACATTGCCTTCATGGGACACAGCATGAGAATGAACTATATTTAAGCAGTATTTGAAAAACTGGATACATTATAGATCAATAATAAAAGGGGAAGAAAAACCTAAACATTTTTAGCAGTGCCCCCTAGAATGACTATATAGACTGTAGATGAGCTGGCCCCTTCCACATGCAGAAGGAAAAACATTCAGGATTAGGAGAAAAACCCCAACACCTCTGCAATGCTCCCCAGTGTAGCATCTATATACGTACACACACACGCACATTTGAATAAACGATGTGCAAGTTTCATATTAAAGGCCACGGTGTTAATGAGCAGTTAGGGCACGAGATGAGGCTGGCACTGAGAACCAGGAGAAGTTAAACTGCAGCTCTATTCAGGCAAGTTATGTTGGATGTTTCCTTTCTCTCTGCTTTATTACCCAGGCCATGAGCTTACCAGGAGCAGTGGCCTACAGAAAATGTCTTTGCATCATGTGCAGCTTAACAAGGCCTTGAGGAACTACTGCTAGAAAAACAGCAAAACCCACCGAGAGAAGTAGAGCACATGTGCATAATGTAACAGAAGGGAAAACAGTCCCACTCCAAGCAGGAGGTTGGACTAGGTGACCCCAAGTCCCTTTGAGCGGCGTTACAAGGATTCGATAAAATTCAGGCATTCTGCATCCTGGAAAATAGCGTGATTCTGGCACAACTGACTGACACCATTATACAGGACACAAAACTTCTTACCTAAAGTCTAATTAATAAATATTAAAAGGCTAAGTTTGATCCTTACAGAACAGTGAGCAACAGCAGACTTCACAAAGAGGGTGATGTTTGATGAAAGTTACTGTGGCAAAAAAACATGCTGGGGTTTCCAATGGAAGGAAGAAAAGCCAAACATACCACTCAGACTCATGAGATTACAGTTCAGTCCATTTGAATAAAAAATTGAGTATTAAAAAAAGGGGGGGCAGTATGTGTGTATATATGTATTTTGGGGGGAAGGAGGAAGGAGAAAGGGGAAAGTAATACTTGTTATTTGAGCAGGGCATGCCTTTTTTTCTTGGCAATCTCTGCCTCCTCTTTTCAACAGACACATCCTTTGGGGCCTAACTTGTGAGTTAGACACATGTACACAGAGAAACGGGCCTCTGTTTTCTCTATAACGACAGACTACTTATTTTTCAGTACAGACAACCCCTCATATCTGGTATTTAACTTATATGTAAACTAGTCCCAGCAGAGCTACCCCTCTTAATGGCTCACACAACTTCGGAAAACGGATTTTTTTTCTGCTCTTGGACTAGACTCATCACTGATGTATTAACTCAAAATGACAGTGAACCTAAGTCTATTCAGTTTTGTGGGTTGGTGTTGAGTGATTAGGCTTCTTGGCAGACTTGAACTACTTGGGAAGTCAGAAGTGAATCAAAGACTATTACACAGATACAGAAAAAACATTAGAGATTCTGACATACTCGATCCTTTCAAAATGTTTGATGTTTTGCTGTTCTCAAGTGACTCGTGATTAATAAAGTAGACATATTTGTCATCTCCTTGGACCGAGCTAAAAATGTACTTTGTTATAAGGAAAGCCTAACAGGCTTTTAGAGAAACGCCACAGGTGAACACCACCCACAGCACTGCTGTCCTCCCCCAACACGCAAGAGATGTGCAGTGCAGAAGCTCCCTTCCTTTTATACGAAGTCCCGGGAACAAGGACAGAAGAGGGTTTCAGCATCATGTGCTACAGTTTAGGTCTGAATAATGTTTGTTGTCTGTGAGCTTTCATATCAAAAAACATTTTATACTCCATCAGGTCTTAGGTGAGAAACAATTTAGGTATGGTGCTATTATTGCTTTAATTAATATGTATATTTGTAAAGGCCTGAAGAAATAGGTGAGGTAAATATTCACAAAGACTAAATGGAGCTTAGGGAAGCTCGTTTCTCTAGGATCCCTTTAGAGTCACCAAGTTAACCAGGGTAAAATAGATGTGGCAAAGTCCTCTTGCCTTCTCCCTCCCCAAACCCAGTCCTAACAGATGTAGACCTAAGCTCTTGTTAAAGACCTCTAGCAACACAGACTTCACAGCACCTCAAGACTCTGAAGGGCTTTATTCTCCTTACCCTGGGAAGTTTTTTCCTCATATCTAAATTAAATCTATTCTGCTGTAAATTAAGCCAAATATCTTTTGTCCTAGCAGTCACTGCCATCGGGAATAAGCTGTTCTCTTCCTCCCTGTAACAGCTTATGTACTAACAACTCATAATATCTGCTTTTTTTTTTCCTACCCCTTCTTGGTGATGCAACCTCTGTTCATTCATCCTCATGGGTCATGTTTTCTTAGCTCCATGATGATTCTTGCTGTTCTCACTGGACTTTCTCCAGCTGATCCGTACCTTTCCCAAGATATGCTTCCCAAAACTAGGCACAGTATTTCTCCAGTTGAGGTCTTGCCCATGCTGAGCAGAGGGACAGACGACTTCTTGTACCCTGCTGGTTCTATTGCTGTTGACGCAGCCAAGCACAATGTTTGCCTTCTCCTCACAGTACGCCACTGTTGACTCTGCTCAATTTCTGTTCCACGAAAACTCCCAAATCATTTTAGAAGACCTGCAACCTAACCACATTCCTATTCTGTAATTTATACAGGTGATTACTCCTTTAGAAGTTTAATATATTGCACTTATTCCATTTCATCATATTTCTTCTGACTATTTCTCCAGTTTAGCAAGATAATTTTCAAACCTGCCTGCCTGCCAGTACCCTCGTAGTCCCTGCCACCTGTGTGTCCTCCAGCACAATTGCTATTCCATTTCCCAGGTTGCTACCAGAAGTACCAAACCACCAGGCCCAAGGCTTTTCATTTATTTAGAGGCTCTCCATTTTCCCTGCAAACCCCGAGAGCCATCCTTGGCATGCAATTACTCCAGTTCTGCCTTTACGCTATACTAGTTTCACTAAGACCCTCTGTCTGTAGATGACTTGTAGGAATGGCACATGAGATGTGACATCAAAAGCTTACATGAACTCAAGATATGTCATCTCGTGTTCTCCACAAGACTCAATAAACTGCTCTAAGAGGAAAGAGATTGGTGTGACAGGATTTGTTCTTGACCAAACCATTTTAGCTTGCTATTTATCTCCTTGTTATCTTCCAGCTGCTTGCAAATAATTTCTGTTGTCAAGCAATTGATGTGTAATTCCTTGGCACTTCTCTTTTTAATAGGCTTTATGTATGTCACTTCCCTCCCTCCCCCTTCCCTTTTCTTCCCCATTTTCTAGGCCCACCCCCATCAATACACACAGACGGTGGCTCTCACTCCTGAGACGGACCGGGACTGAACAACTTCCTCAGAGGTTAAGGAATTGACAGGAGCAATGTGAAAACATGTCATTTATCCAAGTATTCTCTAGCTGCTTTTTCTTATTCTAGACTGAGATTGCAGTCCCTACATCTTGACATTCGTTGTGTCTGCTGTCTTCTTCAGGGCAGGGTGAAAAGCAGCACAAAAAAAGAGCATTAAAGATTTTAGCCTTTGGTTTCACCTATCAAGAATTCCTCCTGTGCACTGAATCACAAGTCAGCATTTCTCTTGGCTTTCCCTTTTTCTGCTTCTCTCATTATCACTTAGGGCTTTAGTCCTGTTCTGTGCCTTTGCTCTTCTGATTTTGTTGCTCTTTTTACCCTAAGGTTTTGTACCTATCTCTGGTAATCTCATTCACAGTTTGTAGATGCCTCCCGCTTGTGTTTGAGGCCACCATCTCTCTTTTATTCACACCCATCATGCCCATATACTAAGAGGATGTCCTTACATTAGAAGTATAACCTCTATAAGCAACTACAGATTCCCTTAAATACTTTTTCTCTTTAGATTTGCTTCCCACAGGATCTTATTTACAAACTTTAATCTTTCATCTACCAAATCACAGTATTTTTTATATCATCCCTATTTCCTAAGGATTTAACTCCATCATTCAAGACTGTTAATCAAAATACTTTTCAAAGTCAAGATAGCAAATTTAACAGCACTTTGTCATTTTATATTTGATGGCTATACATTCATGAAAATTTGAACATTACATGATAAATGGAAGTGCTCCTTGGAAAAATATATTCAGCATCAAGTTATTTATCATGTAAGTATATGTCAAGTTGGGGTTTGGGGGACGGGGTTGTTGTTATGGGGGGCTGGTTTTTTACATAGCATCTCAGTTGTTACACTTTAAGTGTTTCAGGCTACTTACACGATGTTGCGAGTTCTCTTTTTTAGCAGGATGTATCAGCATATAAGTAAGATATCACGGTTTGTTGTGTGGGTGATTGGTGTTGTTTTATTCTCTCTTTGCTATATAAACCTGATTTTTTAGATGTCTAGATTTGTTTTCTCATTCAAATTTGCATTTAAAACAGTTGACGTCTTATATTGATTTGAAATGCATAAAGCACCATATAGGACCTCACTCTTGTCAGATTGCCACACACCATGACCTCTTCTCGCTTTTTCTCGATGCTTAGGTGGCAGTCAGAACTCGGGGACTACCTCTGCCAGCAGCAGAGCAAGCCTTCGATTGCAACTGCAGTTAACGAACCAGTGTGCAACATTGTGTAGCAAAGAGTACTTCAACCCAATGTCATGCAATTTCATGAAATGCTAGCAAATGCATTTCTTTCATGAATGTAGCAACTTCTGAAATAATTAGCGACTTCAAAACCAAATTGGTAACGATTTCTTTCTGTCAACATCCCACTCCCCTCCCCAAATCTACAAACCTGGGAGGCGGGGAGCTGGGAATGGCAGAAGACTTTTGTAGGATTTGGGAGCTGCATGGGTAGGAGGCAGTGACTGAGAAGTTTGGGCAAGCCCAAGAATAAGGATTAATGTATGTAAGATGGCTGCATGTGTACAGTGTGAAAAAGAGCCACACATAGGCAAGGTCCCAGACTACTGAAAAAAAAAAAAACAAAACCAAAAAAACCCAAAAATAGCGTTTTGATCTTAAAATTTTGGTAAAACAGAGGTGTGTGGAAGAGAAGATCCTTGGCTTTTATTCCCATACCTGCTATGGGTTCTCTTTTGGGATCTCAAACAAGCTATTTTACCTGCGCTCCTCTACATGTATCTAAAAGGAGAAAATACATAACTAACTCACAGCAAGACACAGTGAAAAATTAAGGATTATTTATAAACAGTTCTGAGATCCCTTGATCAAACCTACTGTAAAAAAATGATAACTTCTGGAGACTAAGAGACAGCAAAGAAATAAAAATTGAGCGTGCTATATTTCTTTTAGATGGAACATTGAAAAGATTTGCTTTTTTTCTAAAGCCTGCCAAGCTGCAATAAGAACCATATTTTCTGCATGAAATTTAACACCCAGAAGAAACTGTAAAGGACCTGAGGGTCTCCTGTCCCTATACACTTATTACTGCTGTAAGCTCCGTGAGCATATGGAAAGAACGCTCTCTAGTTTGCCTTTCGGGATGTAAATACAGATAAGTACATTCATCTGTATGCTGAAAAAAAGAAAAAAAGAATAAAAGAAAACCTGCAGATCTTATTAAATGAGTTATCACAAAAAATGTGGAAGTGACAGAAGTACATTGCAGTACATAAGTTCAGGCATATCATTTTTTACATGCTTTATATGCTTTGGCTTTTATGTGCATTTTCTTTTAGCTGCACTGTGTATTTCTCAGGGTGCAATGAAAAAAAGAACCTGATCTTTTGACACACACAAGTTATTTAGGTACTCCCCATTCTGATTCAATACATATCAATGGACTAAGCTACATATTATCAGCAGCCAAGAACATCATTCAAGAAACAATACCAAAGTATGGCAGGTGTTCAAAGCATGCTTTCTATCCTTCCTCTGCGTTCCATCATATAGCTGTACCTACTACAGCTTCAGATAAGCCAGAAAAAGTGAGTGCAAATATTAACTATAATAGATAAATTGTGTGCATTTCTCTACGAGCACCTCCTCTTCCACACCCAAATCATTGAGAAAAAGCAGTTGCTCCAGTTCAGAACAGGGTAAATCCAAACAGATTACACTGAAGTACTCCCTTATGTGAGTTTTAGTAGAGACCACAATAATCCTAAATCTGATCCCCTGCATGACACATGCCACAATTTCCTACATCCAGCAATTCTTGCACATAGCCCACTGTGGCTGTGAGTGTATTGTTCAGAAAGTCAGCCTTGATTTAAAGGCTTCCAAGTGATGAAGAGCCTGCTACATCATTTGATCATTTGTTTTCAACACATAGCTCCTTCCAAAGTGAAAAACTTGCAAAAGAAAATTGAAGTTGGCTCCCTTTATTTCAAGCTGTAGATATTGGTAAGAGTATATATCCATTGAAGCCACAGTAATATGGAGAATTCTTCCATGAGCAAGTTGGGCACCAGAAACGGGGCAACAGAAGGTCCGCATGAGCTATCAACTCTGTTAGGCAGAGGAAATTGCCTGGCCTGAAGCATCATGCAGCTATAGATAGCCTATGCCAGGCACCCAAGGTAAATTATGTGTTTTTACACTAAACTAGTCTGATACATTTTTGCAGAGTTAAGTCTGTGTATTTAAAACAAACTCTGAATAAAAATATCTTTTTTGTTTATAAGAGTTTGCTTTCCAAATCATTTCTAAGCACTTGTCTCTAAAGATAGCATTTTCCAAACAGCTCAGTCCTCTGGATGCTGACGAATCCTTTGGGAACGCGCCTGAGTGACTTCAGGACTTTCAGTCACATCACTGTGACTATTAGAGGTTTAAACCTCGGCATCCGTCCTTCCGCAGGGACCATGCACGTGGATCCCAAGGAAGGTAACTGCATCATGGAACGTGTTTATACTGATAGAGACAATTTCAGGATCAGACCTCAGCCTTCATTTTGTGGTGCTTTAACAGAAAACTACAAAGTGAGATGAAGTCTGCAGCAGAATGAGGATTCCTCCAGCACAAGACTAGGTAAGGAAGAACAAAAGCTGTTCTCGTGCTAGAGAATACCCTATCGCCCCCCTTTCACCCCTATCTCCCTGACTGCTTTTATGAAGTTTAATCAAAAAAATATATTTTTTTATAGTCCAGTCTTAAAGCTTGGATGAAACCAATTGAAATCTTGAATGGACTGTAGCATGTTAATGATACCGTACGCTCTTTTGGCTTCCTGCCAACGAGTGAACAGTGCCAACATTCGCAGACTTCCAACAGGAAATTAAATAACTGCCCTGTTGGAAATATAAACCCATTTACAGTGGTCAGACTTGCATTTTCCAAAACAATGATATAGTTTGTGCACGTAAAACGCTAGGAAAATTTGTAAGAAGATTTATCCAAACGAATATGAAACAAAGCCTTACGAAAAGGTGTTTTGCACAGGTCTACAAATTATAGCTTTGTCAGGTGGATTTCCTGACCTAAGGCTTATGTAGGAACAATTATAAGGGTCTTTCCCGAGTATGCTGTACACACACACACAGCCCTCCATGGTCAACGACTGAAGATTAACAGAAGAGCTGCTTATTTCACAATTTTCTATAGTCTTTCATTTACTTCTTGAGAAGTGTTTTGGACAGCTTATAAAGTGCCTGCTGGAGACTTGGGAGAGTCTGTGCTTTAATTTTAACCTGTTGTGTGATTTTTGGTCAAATCTCTGCTCTGGGCTACTGTTCTTCCTCACACACTTCATTATATATTGAAGGGAGAGGCAAACTCCTGTCCCTGTTGAAGTCAATAGAGTTTTACCACTGACATCACCCATCAATGGAGTTTTACCACTGACACCACCACCACTGAGATATAGACTACAAAAGTACCAGAGAAAGGACCCTGTTCCTTACCAGGCATTTGTACACAACCTGAACCATGGCATGAATGTTGTCCATGCTCTGCAGCTGCAATACACAGTGAAAACAACATTATTCTTTAAGTATTATTCTTCAGCAAATTTGATTCTCTTCTTCATTTCTCTTCATCACCCTGCTATTGCAACCTTTTTCTTCTGCCAGCTCCTTCGAAGTACTATGCCATTTAGAGTCAGAAACAACATGGACTCGCAATCCAAGAGAGGAATAGGAGGTAGGCAGCATGTTAACCAGAAGCAGAATAGTTCAATAACCAGGAATACCAGCAGCACAATTTCCACACCTACGGGATCAGAAAGTTGTCCTTCACATTTTTGCCAATACTAAGATAGTGACAACTGTAGCGTTATTTCCTAATATTATTTCTTTTTGAAGTGACACCACGCACTGGTGCAAACGAAGTACACCTTACCTATTTGTTAAGGAAAACTTCCCTACATCCTCTGTAAATAGTCTAAAGTTGCAAGTATAGAATACTTTCCCCCCTCAATAGTGCTATGTAGTATTTTTGCACAGTAGGGCCTTTCATTCAAGCATCTGAACTTGTATTACACAGGTGGGTAAACATTATTATCCTACTTCACACAGATTGGGAAGGAGACAAATTGTTGCAGAGTAAGTCAATGGCAAACCTGAAGCAGAATAGCATTCTCTGCACGGCAGTCTCCTCTGAAGTCAGCAGTCAGCTCTCTGGAATAAAGACAACTTGCAAGAGAAATAGTTTGTGGGATCAAGCCCACTAAGCAAGTTCCTTCCAGTAATGAAAATCATATGGGAATAATTGCTTGAAAAAAATCCTGTTTCCCTAAAAAAAACTGAGAGGATAGATTGAAGATTCCCAAAAAGATACAGATTATCTACATAGGAGCTATATATTTTAAAACCTCACCTATAGTTTTCTGTGTATTTACATAAAACTAAGAATTTTACATGTATTTATGCCAACGAACTAGAAGGACGCCTACTTCTACATCACTACTTTTACTGCTCCTTCCCTTCTTTCTTTTCCACCACACAAGCTGGGTTGAGGCCCTTGAAAAATGTGATCAGTTACACCATTACCCTGGCATGCAATGAATTATTTGCATCTTTTAGATTCACATTCTGCATAAGTCATTTGACTTGTGAGCAGAAAAATAAGCAAGGAAAAAGAAGCATATTTTCAAGTGGCAGGAAAAGTAGCAGCAGGGATACAGCCTTAAAAAGTCTCTCTGAGATCTCCAATGCCCCGGACATCACTAACCACTGGTCAGGTCTCACTTTCAAGTCTCACTCTTGTAAATTAAAAACAACTCAAACTCTCACTCACTTAGGCCCTGATCCAGAAAGGCACTCAAGTGAGTATCTAACTTTAAACACAAAACTAGTCCCATTTAAATCAACTGGACATCTCGACTGTTTACAGTTACACTATATGTTTAAGTGCTTTGCTGGATTGGGGCCTTAAGCAGAGATTGTTATTTAACACTTTCTTCAAGGTATCTTGCCAGTTTCTTGTGCCTCAACAAACTTCATCTATTTTCCATCCACTGCATCTCCTGTTGTTTCTTGAACAAACACAGATGTCCCCAGTCTGAACACTTCAGATTCTGCCACCGCAGTAATCTAGGAACCAGCAGATATTAAATTAAGAGGCAAGTTACTATTTTCAAAGTTTTCCTCAAGACAAGAATAAATTAGCAACATTCGCTGTCAATAGAAGAAAAAAGGCAAACACAGGCAGTGGTGCATATGCTGTGGGGCAAAGAGAGACGACAGGAAAGGGGAAAACAAACCAGCCCTGCGGAGGAGGTAACAGCTTGAGGCATTTTTCCTCACCACAGCAATTGCCTCTGTAAGAAGATTAGCAGGAGGAGTTCTCACTTCTTGCTGTAGCTGATAAAGCACCATGGGACTTGCCATGGGACTTGCCTGCTGAGAGCGACCGGAGACATCTGCAGCAACGCCGAGGGGAACAGCTTTTTCAACAGAAGCAGAGCATTTCCAGCACCAGTTTGCATAGAACGGCTTCTCCACCAGTCTCTCCTTGCACTATCTGATGCAAAGGCTCATTTACACAATCCCCAGCCTAGGGTGACGAACCAGGGACACACGAAGACGCATCCCGGTGGGATGAGAAATCATCACAGCAGATGGACCAAGAGGCACTGGCAGCTCTTTGGCCTCTTCTCCCAGCTTTTCCACCACAAAGAAACTAATCCCATGGACAGCAATGGAATTATTTAAGTAATCAAAGGGAACAACTACTTTTAAATCAGAGCTGAAGAAACTGCTTAGACAGACCTCAAAATAGTCAGCAGGGGATCACTTTGAAAAAACAAGACTCCCAAGGACCGTGGAAAAAAAAAACCACACTGGAGAACAGAGATTAGAAAAGAGGAAAGAAACAGCATGAAGAGGAAGAAGTATCATGTGCTCTGCTAGCTGCACCTCTTAATTAAAAGAATACAACTCTGGCTCAGTGAATTAATGTTACTGCACATCCCTGCTATAACACACATTTTTAAAAGGGATATATTCCTGTTCTTCAAAATGCTGAAGGATTTATACTCATCTGGCTACAGTATGTTACAGAACTAAAGACATTACAAAAAGATAATCTCTAGAAAGCCTGCACTGTTATTCATATACTGAAACATAAGTAAGATATTATTGGTTTGGAAGCTGTCAAGACACTTCTCTGTGTGCTGCAACCAAAGTCAGAAGGAGACATTAGCCAGCCTCTATGAAAGGCTTCCATTGGACACTGGAAAAATCAAAGGCCAGAAATCCTTTGGGGTGTTGACAATACTCTTCTAAACTAAATCATTACAAGTGTAGTTCTCATTCACATAAAGCTAATTTTATTTGAGATATAAAGCTTCTAATATAAACAAAGGTTTTGAAAGAAAAATAGGTCAATCATTTTAGCTGCCATGCCAAATAGCGTTGCAGCTCTGTCATTTTCTAATACCATTATAGGGTTTGGGCATGTGAACATCTGTAATTCTGCTCCCCAGCACATTCTCCCCTGAAAAAGTAAATTGGTACAGATGGATTTTTTTTTTTTTTTTAATAACCCCAGTCACTAAGAACTGGAAAATAAGAAAAAGCACTGGAAACTGCATTGTCATTAGTGTGCCTGTATTGTATTAGACCAGACATGTCTCTGCTTGGAAACAAATTGATTGCATCTCTTGGTAAATCAGTCACACTGTGGATAATATACCAATCATTCCCTAGATTAAAGAATAAGCATCTGCTTATAAACACAAAACAACTGAAGAGCTGGCACTGCTGCATAACTTCATGGTATGTTATATTTCTCTGCGGTTCATCATGTGCACATAAGAATTGAACCATACCACATTTCTAACACCAGACCAGGGTGTTCATTTAAAACTATAACTGCCCTATGCTTTTGGCAGATGTACAAAAAAATGCATTTAAATGCATTTTTTAAAACAACGCATGCAAAGTATGTCATGGAGTACTTATCAGTGACTACCGCTACCCATTCATGATTTCCAAGAGCTACCCTTCCTTCCATCCATTCTTTATTAAGCAGCTCAGAGGAGCAGGCAAGCCTTGCAGCATGCTTGGAAAGGCAAGAAATTTGGAGTCTTGCTGAACCAAAGGAACTGGAAACTTTGAAATCATGGACTCTTCAACAAAGACAACTTATTACCAGCATCGGTCACAGTATGCATTTATTCTGCATTTACATTAGTGTAAGAAGAACAGGTTTGGTCAAAATATCTTCCTGTGACTTCAAAGTTTCAATTAAGCAAAGCATATCCCAAAATTAAAGAGATGTTAATAGAAAACATCTAAGCAGATGTTGGCTGACACAAGAATACACTAAAGCCCAAACAAAACGCCAGGACTTTGAATTGCAATAGAAATGAGTAGCTCAACAGTATAGCCCCGAAGTGCACTCTGCTCCTCATAAAAGAATGTGAGTGAAAATGCAGCTGCGCTCTGGATCAGATGATGCTTCCAAATACTCCTGGCATCTTTGAATAAGCCTTCTACCAAAGACAATATAAATCAGAAAGTTCAGTGTATGCCATTTCACCTCCAAATCTCAACAGAGTTCCAGAGAGGGCAAGTTCATCATTAAAAAAAAAAGAACAAAAAATAACAAAAACCCCACCCAGGAAAGCAGGCACTAATGCTGACTTTCCAAACCTTCAGTGTTTGTGCTCTCCAGGGGTGACCCTCCTGTATATTGTATCTTCAGGCATACCAGTATCCAGATACAAGGGAGATGGAAAGCCTAGAAATGCCTCGGATTAAAATTGGCCCCGGACAGAACCTGTTGGTGCAGGCCAGAAAAGGGCTGCCAGAACCTCGCCTGCCAGGTGCACCCCTTTTCCAGCACATTTTCACCTGGGCTTATATCCAAAATAAACCACTGAAGTCCCAAATCCCAAACATCAAAGATAAATGAACATAAAATATCCAAAATGTTTCCTAGTTTGGCTCAAACTAGTAAATTCTGCAGAACTCAAGCAAGGATCAAATCTTGTGCAACAGGAAAAAGACACTTTAAGCTGTCTTCCCTTTCACTTCATCTGAATAAATGTTTGATAGATTCAGGCAAAACAGAAAAATCTTGAACATTATAAAATCCTTTTTCTACATACACAAAAATCACTCACTTCAGAACTCTATAAAGTGATGAGAAAACTAACAAAAGCCAAAGAAGCCACACAGGAGACTAAAAACAAGAGTTGTTTCCCAATCAAGAGAACTAATTTAAATGCACAGCATTAAACATTTCCTTTTTTATATCTTTATATTCCTCCAAAATGTGAAAAGTAAGTTCATGCTCAGAGAACTCCTATTACTCTCCTTGAACTGCACGTGCAATTACAAAATATAGGCTTCAAGAAAAAATATTGTCTAAAGTAGCAATGGCTTTCATCAAATACTGTAAATGCTTTCCTGACATACAAATGGATTTAAAACTTGGAAATGAAACAGCTTATTTCAAGTCATGCATTCAGTCTGAGAAATATTTCTAGTGGAAATAAACAGTATCTTTTCAATAGGATTTGACCAAATTCTATACTATTTATTACTAGGCAAATGAGATGCCTTTTAATTTCCTAGTATATACTTCTTTAAGAAAAAAGACAGGATATTATGGTTAAGGTTGGTAGACGGCATGAGAACATATACGGAACAAGAAGTGTAACCATTTGCATTTGGCTGTTCATTTTAACCCCATTACGGTATGAAAGTCATGCAAAGAAGGTTGGATAATATTTTGTTTAGTGAAATCAAATACCCCCTGAGCAGATATTTTCCTGTATGCAAAGCATTTGCTTTCTCCCTTCCCCCAAACAGCTATGCAAGAACAGACACTGTTTTCTCATACAGCAAGCGCTTTAAATGACAGTCGTCTTTCATCCCTGAAAGCTGAGACAGCTACACATCACAGTATGGATAGCACAGATCAAACCTATCCTTTCTCCCATGGCATTTGGTGCAGGAAGCAAAAGCAACACTATATTCTGCTTAAAGACAAAATCCAAAGTATTCAAATTTCACACGTTCTGCAGTGGACACAACATCTATGGGAAAAGGGGCACCGGCAGAACTCCAGACGATCACCATTTGCCAATTAGTTTTCCTTTGCTGCACAAACTTACGGAAGAACAACCATCTCCGCGGCACCACCATACACTTGAACACCATTGAAGCTGATGGGAAATACTCAGTGTTACAGAGCAAAGTGGCAAAACAAAACAAAACACCTCTCCCATTTCTTTAAAGCACCACATGTACTTTAAGTCCCAACAAAGTCAATGAGAAGAATTGCACTTCTCTGTTCTTCAGGATAAGATCTTCTGGGTCACTCAGCACTGAAACCGCTTTCTACAAAAGGACTCCCCTTGCTCACTGCTAGATGAAGCGTGCCTGGAAACAAAGTAGCAAAATTATTTTATATGGAAAAAGAATGGATTTGATTTTAAAAATAAGGAAAATACAAAGTAACTTTTCCATTTCCTTTCTATGTCTCATAGTAACAAGTACCATCATTAATAGGAATGAGTTCATGCTAACTGTTTAAAGATGCATCTTTTAGGGCAATAACATCACACTCGAGGGGTGGGCTTGCACCGCACATCATCACTTTCAGGTTGAAAGCGGCTCTGTTTTACGCAGAAGTCCCAAGAAAAGCTTAGAGAGTGATTCCGCTGAGGCCAAAATTAAGACAGATAAATCTTTTTTGAATGGTTAGATAATTCACTTTTTACTCCTTATTTCAATAAAGCTGATATGCTGCATAGCTTCAGACGCCTGTATTACTTAATATGCTCCAGTTCAGAAGAAACAACTTAGAACCCAGGAACACTATAGAACAAATACAAATCTAGTGCAGGTAACATTTATTTTTAACAAAAACAGTGATCATTAAAAATATATATATTTGTAAGGAGAAGATGCAATGAATCCAGCCTGTTATTTCCAACATGACAGTACTTCCCATCACAAGTCCAGCGTAGTAGGCATTCTTTTATATAGGAAATATTTAGCCAATTGAAAGCAATTACCCGCTAAATTTCCTAAAAGATGCATTACGTGTATTCTTTAAAGGACTCTGGCAGAAAATCTGTCAGGCTGTCTTGCTCAGATTGACTATTTTAATCAGCATTACTGAATGACTGAGCCCCCAAAGGATCATAACCACTTGAAGGATCTTTAAGACAGCAAAGCAAGTAGAGATCAAAAACTAGTATTTCCTTCCTGCACCTCAGCCATCTTCATTGTAATCACCAACCATCTCTGGTGTCAGTAATTTAGAGTAAAAGTACAGTAACAAATAGCAGGATAATATCAGGCCTTGATACCTGATGAAATGAAAGCTAAATTAGCACAGTAATCCTTCAAGAACATAAGTGCCTTCTCAAGGAGCCTGACACTAGTTTATACAGGCAAAGGGAGAAAAAAAGTGTATAAAATTAGCTTCAATGGGATAATGCAACAAAAGCAAAAGAAAGTTGAGCCTCCGTATCACCACAAAACTATCCTTTGCAGTATTTCAAATGATTTTACAGTTCTTCCGACAGATATGTACGTAGACACCTCTTAGCAAATTACATGGAATATATACACACTTAATCCCCTACTTGCAACGTCGAGACAGAATTCTTCCCCTTAGGCCTTTTCAGTTATTACAATTAGTCCATGTGAAGTTACCCTTGATAATCTTAGGAGATAATAACTGGCAGGGGGAATAGTATAACAGAACATCCGACAATTACAGGGTTTGGGTAGGGGATTTCTGTAGAGCTGACAAAAAAAATATATACCTAATGTACAAAACTGTGCAGAACCATACACACTGCATTTTTCCCAAACCAAAGGCAGTGATAGCATTGCTCTCCCTCCTATGACCCTTGCTGGATGGTCTGCGATGCCTGAGGCAACAGCTTCAGTCATTTATTGACACAACAGGAAGAATGATGCCAGTTAAGCCACTTGCGCTGCATTCAGCCGAATTCTTCTTGAAAAAGGGACTGCTCTTAGAGCTACCCATGGATTTTTAAAGCTGGATGGGACCACTATACCAGAGGTACCCCACGATAAACATAATGCAGGCCAAAAAAATTTGCCCAGTGCTTAAGAGCTCCGAGCCCAGAGTCTTCAGAATGGCCTCAAATGAGAGAACTGAACAGGCCTCATGAATGATGACAGAGCAACCTTAGATGTTCAGGTTCCCTGAAATCTTTGTAAAGGTCCCACATTTATAGGAGTCGCTTCCACCTGCAGCCCTCACACAAGAGATTATATTACCCAACCAAGAGCCTTATGGCAAGGAAAAGCAGTGAGTTTACAGGTAGTTTCTCTTTCTTTATTGAACAAATTCTCTGAAAATTAACTTTACCTACTATCAACACTGAGAAGACCTTTCTCCCCTTCCCCCAATACCAACTATCAACTTTTTATATTTTCAAGACAGATCAAAGAACTTCCCCAGAACTATTAAGACTTTCACAGATAAATACATTTTGAACCAGGGAGACAAGTGTGACCACTGCCAAATCTGGCTCTCCATTAAAAACAGTTCAGGAAGAAAGGAATGGGGCAGTTAGCTTAATGCCCAACCTAATCTGTCTCACCCTGAATAGCACAACCAACAAAATAAAGCAAAAGCAAATCAGTCTGACATTCCCTGTAGATTTTCAGCCTGAAATGAAAAGGGTTGATCACAGAGCTCCTCATATCTGGACCACATTTGCTGCTATGAGACCAAAGATCTTAAGAGGAGTCCATACGAAACATTAAATTTCTGCACATAAAATATTCTCAAGTTTTGTGAACCTTTTACTGCTGCTCAGGGTTCACTACACAATCAGTCGTAAGAATCAGAAATACTCATTAGAATTTAAAATAAGATTGTGTGTTAAAAAAAAAAAAATCACAAAACCAGAATGCAAGGACATAAATCACATCCTACAAACAGACTCTCAAAGGAAAAATGGCAAATCAGATATAATCTCCCCGTATGTAATGGAAGAAAAGCAGGAGAACATCTTCTTTTGATCCCTGATGAATTAGAATTTTGCTAACGACCAAGATTCCTCTACAGTGAGAGGATGCCTTTATAGATTCTTCCCTTGCCTGGGCCTCTTTTTGGAGAATTTACGTAGCAGTAGGGGCTAAAAGAAGCAAAAGCCTTTCAACAGTTCTTTTTAGCTGGGCATCCGAAGGCCTTCCTAAAGCTTTTTGCTGTACTAAAAATCTGGTTTATACACATGTAAAATACTAGTGTTCTTAATGTCGTGAAGAACATGCGTTTTTCAACATATAGCAACATACCATACACAGGAAAAATAAAGGGAGAGGATAAATAACAACAACATCCAACTTGTGGCCCGGCAGTGGAATGACCCATAACTTATGAGAAACAGAGTCTAGAGCTACGATGGGCCGTCACTCGCTCTGCTGGGGAAGGCACTGTGCTCCACTACTGCATGCACTAGAACGCATTCTGCTACCCCACACCAGGTTTCAATTATTCATCTCTTACTCAACTTCAGATTTACTTACTTAAAAGGATACAATTTTAACAATAAATCTCATGGACAGTGTTAATTAAAAGCTAAATCTTGCCCTGAGCTGGACTTCCAAAGTCTATGAGAATGTTCACAGCCCATTTATTTATTCCAGCATTGTGTCAGTTATTAAATTACAGTAAATTAAAAACACAGTGACAGACCAATAGCTAAAATAAGTGAGGCTTGTTGCATCTCACTTACAAAAGTTCCAGACTTGGGCTCTGACAGGCTGCCAAGAAAAGTGAATTTAAAAGCAAGGGGCCCTCAGTTCAAAAACGTCCTATCGTGAACATGAAGTGCTGCAACCTCAGAGATGCCAGCAGCCTGGCATTCCCCAGTTACTCATAACGGCTTCATGCAACACTGGGCAAAGGGACCAGGCTCTCAAACCACAACTCCGGACCATTCAGAGCTGTAAAAAGCATTGGCAACACTGCCAAGTTGCCCCAGATATTAAAAGGCAATCGATGAAGAGGCTCAAGCCTCATGAGCATCTACACCAGCTAGAAGGGGGCCAGCTTTGCACCAGCCAGAGTTTCCAGGAGGACTTCTGACACACTGCTAATGACAGCAGATGCATCTCTCCTGCCCAGCAGTAGCAAAACGCACCAAATGCCAAGACAGGGCCTGAACAAAAGAACCACCCGCTTGGAATTTCAGATTTAATCGTTGGCTGATAGTTACTTCTAAACTACCACATTTTCACTTCTAATTACCAGCTTCCCTCTTGCTGCCAGCTTCTCAGCTGTGGGATATTACTAGCCCTCCAGGGCTACTCAGCTCTCAGGGGAGCTCTGTGCTTCTACTCTTCATAAAAAACCAAAGGGCACACAAACCAAAACTGGGAACCATTTTTTCCATTTGAAGAGCTTTAAAGGTAGGAAGAGAAAATGGTTCAAGACACTAGAATAGTAAGCCAGTGGTCAGAAGCAAAAATCCACCTAGTGCTATTCTGTGACCTTTTGAAAGCATTTAATGAAATAAATCCATTTCCCTGACAATCAACTGGGAATTAAATGATGTCTTGTCATTCTGGGTGAAACACACTGAAAGCAGAGCTCAACATGGTGCTCTCTACAGTCAGCTTGCTCTGGAGAAAAAGAGATGTCCCCATCATGCTACAAATTTTCACTGAATTCACAGAGATAATGTATTTTTAAAAAAACATCAAAACATATGGAACGAATAATTACCATATAAAATAAAATTAAAAACTAAACCGTACAGAATGCTTGATACTTATACAGCACAAATATTTCAGAGTAAACAAAACAATTACAAAGATACTTCCTTTTATTTGAAGCCAAGTTAATTTTGGAGAAGAGATGTTCAACCATGATAACTGACCTCTTACAGGAAAAACTGGGAGAGGCAAAACCTGTTGTAAATAAGTGTAAACTCCACAGCGCTCAGATATACAATAACTATAAAGGTGTCGCAGATGAGAGTGATATTCACTGTACAGTAAAGATGATACCTCTCCATGGAGAGAAAGGTAAGGTGACAGAAGTTTTGCAAAGAGGAGTTCACTTGATCAAAAACAGATCTAATCTTAGTTCTAACACTGAATTTTTTTTTTTTTTTTTTGGGGGGGGGGGGGGGTGTCATTTAGCCAAGCTTCTGGCTTCTCCTAGAGACCGCCCTGTGTACATAATCATGCTTCTCTTTGAGGACAGAATTACTGAAACTGAATCCAACAGAAAGAAAACAAAACCCCTCTCCAAGTTACATATTCCACAAATGTTCAAAGGTATGGATGCTGAGGTGGTGAGTCAGGCTTGTACATTTTATTCAGCTACTGCTACAAACACAATGACAGCATTACGACACAGCATTTCTTCTCCACCAACCAAGTCAAAAAGGTGACTTATCACTTGCTTTGTAGCTCAGAGCAGTAACGAGCACAGGCATAGATAATTTTTTTCTGCAAGTGGGATGAAAGCTTAAAAGCTTCATAAAATACAAGAATCATCTGAAAATATTCAAACCCCTTTCAATTTGCAGTGAGAGAAGGTCAAAAACACACCCGTCTGACCTCATGGGGTGTACAGAGTCTGGACTAATCCTTTCTGGTTTTTTCCAGATGTCTGACTATCTCGAGGACTTCAACGATTAGCAGTTCCATAACATGTTCATATTTGTAACAAAATGTCTCTGGCAAGCTGTTTTATATCATCCAAACATACCCAGTGCATAATGTTGTGTAACAAAAGCTGGTACCAAGTCTAAGAAAGAATAAAGAGAAGTGCTCACCACAACCAACAGACTCTCCTAGGAGAACATCAAGACTCCTATGCTCTTATTGTATGTGCTTCAACTTTTTAGGATGTCCATCAGCCCAGCCTTGTTACCATACTCTGCAATTCATTCTACCATCCTGGCATTTTTTTGTTACCCAAGAATCTTTATACGTATGTCACCACCTTTACATCCCTGCTTTTAAACCAAAGCCTTCAGGAAGAACAATCCTATCATCAGACACTCACATTCTGTTCAAAATCAGATAACAGCTCTCTGGAGGATGGTGGAAAAGTCACTTTAATTGAAAATACTTTAGCATAGCAAGTGTCATAATAACTTTTCTATAGAGCTAGTGCTAAAGGAAATGCTTAGATGAAAACAAAACAAAATACTAACCTACAGCCTCTGCCTAGCACAAATTAATCCCCCTACTACTGGAAGCATTGCCATTATTTTTCAAATAATGGTAGTTACAGAGTTGTAACAATTTAAAGAAACATGGAAAGGTGGTGGTGTTATTATTAGGCCTTACTAGGGTCCACTCTTGCTCTCAGGTCTAAGCCCACATTCTGTGCTCAAAAGCTTGTCAGCTGGGCTAACGAAAGATAACACTTTTCCCTACAAATGCCATTCCTGCCTTTTACCTACATGTGGTTAGGAGACTGAAGTACAAAGACAGGTTCTTTTCAAAGTGGTATTAGCCCAACAAGAAGAGATGGAGTACCAGACATGATTTAAAAAGGGCTCTAGTACAATTTCTCACTCACTGCATCATCTCAAGCAGCTTCATTTCTCCTGACGAGGCTTCTGAAGCCTTTGGACTGATCTGCACTCTATGCCTTCTCTGATGAGCTTTTGAGAAGTGCTCGGCTCTCCCAAGTAAACGTGGTAAGAGCTAAAAGTCCTCGTGATTTTGAAAATCAGGCCACACAGGTCATAAAATCCCTCTTTCTCCAGCATGTATTCTCAGCACTGACCCACACGGTTTCTCTGAATGAGTACCCATTATGTTCTGTATTGACCAGCCACAGCGTGGACACTCTCAGGCAGCACGTTACACTTGCACCATCAATCCTTTAAAGCACGGCTTAGCGTCTTCGGGAGGGACTGTGCCACCTCCTTCAGAGGTGGACAAAATAGCTATCTCTTAAGAGGAATGCTCACGCTGTGAATCTAGAAGTGCATATCCTTCCAAAGATAATCTCAAGTTCTAAGGGTAAGAAAAGCATACCCTCGTGTATTTCCAGTCTCTGGAGGGAATTAGTGATGAGGTTATAAAGTTGCTGAACATTTTTCCTTGCTTATCTCTGATCTTTCCATTTCCCATGGCCTGCTGCTGTGCTCTGACACAGAGCTTCACCACCCCGTTTCTTTCCCAGATCCGCATGGAGCAGATGTTCAGACCTCTGCTGCAGACAGAGCAGAGCATCTGGGAATGGGACAGGAGTACGCACAACTGACACCCCTTGGAGGAAAGGAGCAGAAGGTCACAGGAAGCCATCGTGAAGTATCAGTTTCAACATACGACCTGACCAGTTTGAAAAAAACTTTTAATAAAACACAGGCTTCCACCGGGGCCTCCACTACCTGTTTTCTCAAGAACTCATCTAGTTATGAAACTTTACCATTGCATATTGGGATGGCTAAGTCCTAATGTAAACCTAGTACCAAATATCTGTTACGGAGTGAAAGCATGTCTTTGTCCAACACAATGCAGAACAGGGCATCAGCAGCAGTTATAAAAAACATGCAACATCTGCACAAAGTTACCAGCACTTTTGCTCAAACTCTTTAGGAGGAGTGTGTCTCGCCTCCACATAAGGTGACTCACCTCTTTTTTTTTTTTTTTTTTAAAAACCTTTCCTGACACCAAGGCCAGGCAGATCTCCTTTCCTTTTGACACTCCCAACGTGCCATGAGCATGCCCAGGCTCCCTGCCTCCAACGCGACAACAGAAAGGCCCGGGTGGGTTGAGCCATGCCTGGACCAGCACTACTGAACTGGCATGTAATCGTCCTGATCCAGCCGACGGGGACACGCTGCCCAGACCTTGCCAACATCAGTGATACAGGATACTTCCTGCAAGAGACAATTTTTTGTTGTTCTTCAATCTCTTGTGAAGGTGCTCTGTAGCACCTCACTGATCAAACACAACCAGAGCCTCTATGCAGCTCTCTGAAGGGATTTTGTTAAAGGAGGATATCAAGTACAATTACCCCGTGGAACTCAGTAGAAGTAACAAAGCAGACTTGACCTAGGCTTTCTTCTGCTTTAGAGCCCATTTCATGCCTTCGGCACGAACTCCAGCTAATGACTTGTTGAAATGCATTAGAAAAAGCCTAGTGTTGTACACAGCACTGCTGAAACACAGTACTGGCCCCACAATTAATTTATACCTGTCAGTTCCACCTCAACAGGAGCGATGTGGCTCTCTGTTCCTGTTGGTGACCATTCTGCATTATTTTTCAGGAACCATATCTAACTAATCATCTTCCAAATTTGTGTCCATCCCAGCAATGTGCACCATGGGATTCTTTTCACACGTCACTAGCCATTTCCTTTCATACACTGCTCTGCAGATTTACTTGGAAACAGTGGCACTCCAATGTCTCCACTTCAGGAGGAGATCCTGGAAAGCAATCTTCCTCACTACGGGATGCTGGCATGGAATTATGCTGAGAAGCCTGCGTTATTGCTTTCCCTCACTAAAGGGTTCCTTTCTAAAGCTACTTCTTTTTCCCAAGCCGTCTGACTTTGGCAGAGCACCATTTTCAATATCACATTGCATTAGATTCCAAATACACGCAAGTTCTTTTATTTTACATTATATTTCCAAGAGGACCTAAAAGAACTTCACTATTAAATAATGCTAATAATTAGATCTTTATTATTACATAATACACCAGTAGTATCTATTTAAGCTGAAATTACTTCATTTTTTCAACTTAGCAAACTTCATAACCTCTCCATGCATTCTGTCATTTCAGCCCAATTAAGACAGTAAACATGACCAATCCTCTCATATGCCACACTCCTGGCGATGGGGGGCAGTGACTCTGCTTGTAAGCAGACAAAAAAAAATTATAACTTCTTCTGCAGCGGCTGACCAACTGAAATTTTACACCAAATGTAACACTTCAGGAATTTTAGAATGCTCTTCATTCATCATAAAGTATGTAAAACTGCAATCACCAAACCTACAGAAGCATCCTTCAGCTAACACCAGTATTTTGTTATTATTTCCAAAGAATCATAGGCAATTGCTCTCATCTATTCATTTCACTGTTGTTTCATTTATAAATGAGCAGATTAATTGACTTTCACTATCTCCATGATTAGAATGAAAAAGAAAGCAAGATGGAAGAAGCCCTACAAAGTCACTTAACTATTCAACTGCTGCCCCAACCCCAATCAACCCAAAATTTATTTAAGCTCTGCTTTAGGGAGTTGGATCCACAGCCCTCCCAGTGCTGCACTACCCTTACCACTAGAAACTGTTTCCTACCGTACAACCAGATTCAGATTTCACATAAACCTTCCCTCTACTTTCAAGTGCAAGAGAATATTACAAGACAACAGCCCTAGTTTGCTAATTTTTAAAAGCAGAAACTTGGATCAAAGACAGCATCTTAATAAAATAACTTCATTTGATATTCACTTAAGTGTTTCAATACATAGGAGTCACTGTCAAAACGTAAGCTGCGTTATCACTGTCACGCCTCTACCCACGCAAGGCTGGGTGTGAGCCTTTCCAGCTTTGCCAAGGCAGCCCTGACACAGGCCGTCTCGTTTCTTTTGGTTCAGGGAGCAACTTCACCAGTGAAGTACCAGCACATATATTACCTGGGTACCTACAGCAAGCGAGAACATTGCCCTGAAACAGTAGATAAAACACATGACTTTGCAGCCCAGAACAACTGCAGCTCACAGTCTACCAGATTACTAAAAATTGTTTCTTAAGATACAAAATTGCAAAAACATGCACAATTGTGTGAACATAAAATTTGCAACTGAGGTTGACTGAGTTTTTTTCCAGGGCTTGGGGAAGAAAAGGTTTACACTTTTTATTTTGTATTTGCGAGCTTTCTAGATATTTCTGGCTCGCAAGACAATTGCTATGTGGAAAGCAGCTGCATTTCGTTAGAGACTTTTAAAAAGAGTTTTCAACTCTGAGGTGCTCTTCTGAGTCTCAGAAGACTACTGCATTTCTACATTTGTTTCCAAAGAGTGGTATCTAGTGTCACACCTCAGGGAAGCTTCCCCCCTGCCCCCCTCGCCTTTGCCTAGATTTAGTTATTTGTATTTAAAAACCATACACAAGCTTTAAAACCCTCCCCTGCCCAGATCTCATTTGCAATGCTTTAACTTAAAGTTCCTGTGTATACATAATCAACACAGCAGTTTCAGTAGACCTTAATTATAGAAACAAAGAAATTATGTCCTGAAGATAATTTGCTGATACTTCAAGCAACTTCTGTCAAGAAATGTGAGACTACAATCATGGTAAGTCAAACAGTGACATCTACTCTCACCCTCTTACAGGCTTACGGCAACAAAAGCATTTTGTTTGTTTGTAAACTCGTAAGTGGATACTGGCTGAAATAGCAGCCTGTTGACCCATGGATGAAACAATTAACCACCAGGGTATTACAGGGACTAACCAAGAGCTGTGGAACTTTATCTCACAAGAGGCAACTTTCAAGGAAATAAGCAGTACCCCCTATAATCTGAAACATAATCTAGAGATCTGTGGGTTTACTATATGCTTTTAAAATGCTTTTATACTATTCACGCTTCTTCCATTGTGACTCCCCACAAAGTTACATGATACGGAATAATAAAGCTGAAGTGGTAATATCCATAGTCAGATACTGCAAAGAATGAAAAAATAGCCAAGTTAGAGAGTTCCTGTTACTTATATTCACATTAACTTTGTGGTTTTATTCAGAACACTTGGGCCAGCCCGTGAGCACCCTTGGGAAGAGCAGGCATTAAAGACAGCATGAATGTACAAAGGAAAATGCGCTTTTTGTTTTGTTTTGCTCCCTACAAGGAAAGGTCATTGACAAAAAGGAAGCAGCAGGAGACAGGGGAAAAAGCGAAGAGGAAAAGGCAAAAAAGAGCTTTTGAAAGGCAACACAGCAAAACAGTTTTGGTCACTTGACAATATCTCAACTAAATGGACGACTTGGTAATAATCCCCCCAAAAGAGATGTAACAATAGCTGTGCAGGTTCCTGGCCTCCAAGCAGATACACATCTGACTTGTCCTACTGAGCTGCATCAGCCTACTCACAAGGCCATTTGTGCACAGCTGTATATGTTTACTGGATCCGAGTGTCAAACTGGGAAGTCTCTGGAGTGGGAGTCACGTCTTTGCAGATGTTTGGACCAAGCGCAGCACAATGAGGCTCTGATCCTTCTGGACCTCAGGGAGCTAACAGCCCAAACTACTCTTCAATATTTTTGTTGTGTTAGACCATCAGATCTTGGACTCCCAGCCTATCTTTCCTGGTCGTAGAAGTTAGGCTGCTACCAGAGATGGACTTTTATCACAGTCCTTATTTGACATGCCTGGGAAAAAAAAAAAAAAGTCTTTTACTTCTTTAGTGGTCCATACTCTATCTTTTTGAAAAATGTGAGGGTAAAAGGGTAGGGATTGAAGCATTCTGTATGGTTGGTTGGATTTCTGATGGAGCAAAATCTATTCACCCAGCCACTACAGTTATCTTAAAGAAATTCGTAAAACACTTTATAATAGGGTTTTTGTTTGGTTGGTTTTTAATTAGTGTTAGATTCTAATTAGTGTTAGATTCTCCCTTATTATTCTACAAAACCTAGATCTTTAGCAAGTTTGGGGGAAAACGTAGTATGTGGTTTTAACATGTGATAGATGTCTATCTATAAAAAAAAAAAATAAATCACTTGATCTGCCCATGAGTCAACATTGTAAGTTTTTGCCAAATATATTAGTTAAAATACAGGAAATATTTCACTGTGGAAAGTAATTGTGCATAATGACTATATTAATAGCCATACATAAAGGTGAATTCATATAATGAAAGACACTTCCCAGCAGAATTCACAGTAAATAAAAACCAGCCAGTTTTGGACCCAACATGATCAGTTGCTTTATGTTCGGGGCTTTTTTTTTCCCCTCCAGGCTCTTAGAAACCCACAAAATTTCACATTATAAGCCTAGAGTTTTGAAATTAACTGAAAAACAGGAAGATGATGGCCTGTCTTTTTTCCCCCCCTTTTAAAAATACAGCTATTTGTTAAGCACATACAGCATTCCCTGGAGTCACTAGAAAACAACATTTGAAAATTTTCCCACTGAGATGTCATGGAGAATTCCTACCCTAAGCTAGAACATCATCCAGCCATTGACTCTGCACCAGGAGACTCCTGTGTCCAACAGAGTCGCACTGTGATATCTGGAAGTCATTCAAACAGATCCACTACCTAACACACAGTGCCAGGTACTGGCATCATTGGGGACACACTGAAACGCAGACAGAAATTCAGGCACAGGCATACGACAAGAGCGTTGTATCTGTTAGCTACGGCTGAGTTCTTAAAGGCAGTTATCCTACAGTATCTGCAATTTGGCTTAGAGGTTTTATAACCACAGGTTTTTTAGCTCTGAACTGCTAAGTATTTAAACTCAATCAGCTTTATCACTTTAGTGTTCACTTTTTTCCCTTCTTTAAATACTAAATATGGCCATACTATCAACCAGGACTTTTCAGAAGTGGCTTGGGATTTAAGTACCCACCATAAAATACCTTCAAGGAGCCGGAGTTCATGAATATCCACCTCTTACTGAAATTCTCATGCAGCCATCCAAAAGCACTGCTCGCTTTTTACTGACTTGGCCTCAGAAATCAGTCCTTCTTGCCTAATTCCATCTAGGTCCCTTTATGCACGTGCTACGCTACGCTTTAAACGTAAATCATTTGCAAAAGGCTGAAATCAAAACCCTAATAAAACAGAAGGATCGCAAAATAACCATTACTCTTGAAAACTAAATCAAAGAGGCTTTCTTTAAGGTTATTGTTAAAAAAAAATTTTTTAAAAACCTTCTCGGAGGACTACAAGGGCGATGAGATGGCCAAACATCCCCAAAAGCTGGAGCTAAAGGACTAGTCATCGATAACACCACCTCGGGAACCATCAATCACGTATCAAAAGCGGGACTGCCTGGGAACGGTTACACTTAGCTAATAACTCGGCCAAGCCCTTGGAAGAGCTTTTACGAAGCAATTAAACACAGATCCAGTATAAAACTCGGAGTTTGTTAACGGGAAGGAGGCGTGGGGGAGCGCTGGAGCCGCCGGGCTCTCCGGCGGGCGGAGGGGCCGCGCAGCCCCGCAGCCCCCCTCGGCAGGGCGGCGTCGCGCCGGCGGGCAGCGCTGCGCTGCGCTCGCCCCCACAGCCGGGGCAGGGCGCCCGGCCGCGCCTCAGGGCCGGCCCCGCCGCGCCGGACCCCACGCGCGCGGCCCGCGAGACGGCACCAACGGCTCGGCGGGGGCTTGGCCCCGGCCCCCCTCGCAGACGCCCCCCCCCCCCCCCCCGGTATCACCCCCGGCCCGCCGCGGGCGAGGGGAGGCTCCCGCGGGACAAAAGCCGGGACGCGGCCCCGCACACCCCTACCTTGCGTGGCGTCCCCCAGCTCCGCCCGGCTGCCCGCGCGCAGCAGCAGGAGCAGCGGGAGCAGCAAGAGGCTCCCGTCCCCGCCGCCCGGCTGCTGCATTCCTGAGCCGGCGCCGCGCTACTCCCACATCCAACCGCGCAGCGCCGGCGTCCCGGGCCGGCCCGCGCACCGCCGCGGGGCCGCGTCTCCTCCCGCGCCGCCGACCCGTCCCACGCCGCGCCCTCGGGGCTGCGCTCTCCTGGCGGGCGGGGAAGCGAGCGCGGGCGGCCGCCACCTCTGCCGCCCTCAGCCCCTCACTTGTCACTTTCCGCGAGCTCCGCGCGCAGACCGGCCCGGCCCCGGCCGAGCCCCCCCGGCCCCGCCGCAGCCCGGCCGAGCAGCGCCCCCTAGTGTCCCGCCCGCGCCGCCGCCGCCGCCTCCCGCCCCGCCCTGGCCCGGCGGCCGCGGGCCGCAGGGGGGCGCTCGCCTCGCCTCTGCTCGCCGGGCGCCATTTTCCCCCCCTCAGCCGGCGGCTCGGCGCCTCTCACCTGCGAGCTTTCGCGGGTGGCTGCCGCGGCCCTGCCCCGTGGGCCAGGGGCCGTAGGAAGGGGAGGTGCTGGCTGCCGTGCCTTTCCTCACAACCCTCCTCATCCCTTCCCCTTCTGAGCAGGTGGATTTATGAAAGTACCAGCTGGGGTTACCATACCTTCCGCTCCCTATTTCGCTTTCCAAGGGTCTGCTGCTTATACGGTAAACATGATCCCTGGGATTATTGTACTTGGGGGGGGAATACTCCGGCTTTGTTACTTGCTGCCTCTGTTCCTAATTTTCTGAGGTCTCCTCCTGGTCTTTGCCTATTGCGCAAGAGAGCCAGAATGCCTTGTTGGCAAACTTCATTGAGGAAACTCCCCAGCCACAAAGTAAAGGATGCCATGTCAGTACAGAGTTGGTGAAATCACCATCTTAGAGTGTCCAACTCACAACTGCAAGCACAGGTCAGCCTGTACCTGCCCCCCACACCAAAGCCTCCCAGAGGGCTCATTGCAGTGGGGGTGGCCAGTGGTCAGGAGCTACCGGACACACATCTGAGCCACAATGGAGGCACACGACTGACACCAGCTGCCTTCTGTCCCTGGGCTCACTGCCCAGACACAGCCATGGCTATGGAGAGGGCAGCAGATCGGTTTTATGTAATCTAAAGTTTATCCCACTGAGCTCTGCGGATGTAGTGTTCTACTTTTTAGACCATTTCTGTTGAAACAAAGCAAAGAAACTGAGAAGTAGCAGTGTGGAAAAGTGATTTCTCAACTGTTCTTCATATGTGGGTTGATAGTCAAGAGCTTCTAATTTTCCCCTCACAACATTTCTAATTTACTGGATCTCTCCTACTTTTCCTGTCAGTCAGGACCTCAGAAGTCCAGTTTGCATCTTAGGAATCATTTTCAGCCCTGTCTACCTTAGTGAAATCAACATTTAACATACTAATTTCTCCTAGTTTAGCTTTTATTAAAAAAAAAAAAAAAGCCTACCTGAAAAGGAGTCAGATGTAGCTACTGCCTGAGATGCTAAGTGCCAAGAGCAGCATTTTAATCCTGCTCTTCATTCCCCCATTCTCCAGCACATCTCAGGCCAGGCTGGGGACCGTCCCCACGAGCATGCTTCCTACACAGCAGTGGCCTCATCACAAGGGCTCCATCAGCCCCATGACATGGTGCCCACAACCAGACCCCAAACATGCTTTTCCCTCTTGCTGGTGATAGGAAGCTGAGCTTTGTGGGCAGGAGGGTTGCAGTTCACTCCCTTCTGCCAACACAAAGTACCAATTCACTGTACATTATGTCACAGCTGTAACTACGCTCAGGCAGATTCGATAGTGGATAGCACTGTTTTGCTGCATTTGAAGGATACTGCCAAAGCTGGCTGAAGCTACTAGGAGTGATAACTACTTTCCATTCAGAAGATGATCACATTCCTGGGATGCTTATCTTAGGTTTAGGATTTCAAAAGTCAGCAACTGTTTAATAAAAATTTCATAAGCAGAGTGGAAACAAGGACAAGATTAAAGGAATTTCCTCCTCACTTCCTGCTAGATCAGATCCCACCCCTCTTAGGCTTGCTTTCTGCCATATGAATCTTGTATTTCTTGTCAGACGCTAATAGAGTTTCAAGAGAAGGAACAAACCCAGATAAGCATCTGGCTGTGTGTTAGGGAAAGGAGATTGAGGTCTGAAACCACCTTCTCACATACACAAACATGCACATATTCCTCCTCAGACCAAGGAGGACAATGACAAGAGATTATCCACTTCCTAGTGAAAACTGACCAATATACAAATATGGATTAAATGCAGGAGGCAAGCCAAGCTTGATACTGCCAGAGCTGTTACAGGATCTGGGTGTGACACATGGAAGGGACTGTCTGCTGCTGGGACCTCGGTGCCTGTATTTGCAACATAGCGGGGTTTACTTTCTGCAGCATTAGACAAGTAGCTCCTTGTTCAAGGTGCAGGACTTTTTGCCACCTTGCTCCGATACGCCTTAGGATGCAGTTTCACAGCTGGCTGAAGGCAGCCATGCTGCCACCTCCCACCCCCTTTCCCAATCATGCATTCCTGATACATCCTTTGGGTCAATTCTAGTAGTTGCCCAGCCACACAGGACCTGCCCTTTCAGCAGCAGTATGAGCTTAGGCCAGCTTAAACAGACCTCGAAGCCAAGCCCCTCCATACCAGCCAGAGCCGATTCAAATAGAGGTGAGGAAGGACAGACACCATTGCCTTCACCAGGCAGCTGTGTGGTCTGCACATTGTTTCTGACACAAAGAACCAGGAGCTGAGATGGTTCAAGAGCTAAGCTGACAAATAGGTACCTCTTCAGAGTGGAGATGTTTCTGCCAATTTAGGTCCTTGAACTACCTTTTTCCCAGGGCACAGCAAATGCTCTTTGGTCCTTAAGGGCCAGGCAGTTGAAGGGGTGCCACAGCCAGCAGAACAGGGGGCTCACCAGCCAGAGCCTGTCCCACTACTCCCAAGTAAGGACCAAGTCCAACCAAGAGTCTAGATCATCAGGCAAGTTTGTGGTGGTGAGGCACATCTGAGATCAAGCTGAGAAATCAACCACAGGTCAGGGTCCATTCCAGCAACAGCCACTGGGATGCAGCCCAGTGGTTGCCAGGCACATCCATAGTGATAAGACACGTCTGAGGTCAAGCAGGAAAGCCAGTCCACATGTCAGGGTCCAGACCAGCAGGGTCCATAGCCAGGCACAGGGATGTTCAAGTTGCTAGTCCTCCAACATAGCTCAGGCAGGGGCTAAGGGGGGGCCAAGGTTGAGCTTAAATAGAGCCCCTGGGCAAGGGCAGGGAGGAGTTGCAGGCCCCAGATGAGGCTGGTCAGTCATTACGAGCTATGAGTGCCCTCAGGGTCCTAACACTTATCATCTAGATACAGGAATACTAGAGCTAATACGAGTGAGAAGGTCAGGCCGTACAGCTGGGATAGGATTTCTGCAGCACCAGCCCAGACTTGCCTGCCCTGACCCTCTAAGGTGACATTTCAAGTTACTTCTAAGCTGATCTAACAGCAAGCTGCCCGCCATAAAAAAAATCTCTTTTGTTTCTTGTATGTTCATACAGGCAAGTCCATTCAGCCAACTGGTCCCGTGGAAAACTAACCCTCTGATGAGAGAAAAGAAGAGCAATGTTCCTCCACATCATCCAGCTGGGTCAGCTCCCCCCATAGCTGCTAGATCCAGCAAAGGCAAGTGGGACCCTTGTTCAGGGGTGGGGTAGGAGCAGTTGAACCACTGCTTTTGGCAGCAACCTGCCATTAGACTTGTTTAGCTGTAACACAAAAGTGTTTCCTTAATCTCTCTGGTTGTGTAATGAAGTAAGATGTCCATGAGGTCCAGATACCTCTGAGCTGGGCACAAGGCTAACCCACAGAAGGTGCCTAAAGATGCAAAAGAAGTCTATGGCAGATGGGGAAACTAAATGCAGGTTCTCCAAGTCTTCAGTTAGCTACATGCAGTGTGAAAGGACAAATCATTTATAATTAAAAAACAAACCACTTATTTTTAGCTGCAAATCTACCAAAGTGCATGCAATTAGCAAATATAAATCACTTCCTGGCTTGAAGAGTGTTCAGCACAGCACAGAAATGCAAGTTAAAACACACATTTTGGGAATACGGGGTACATCTGCTCTCAATCTGCAGCATTTTGAAATCAATACAAATATTCTCCCTACTTTTCCTTTACCATGCTGCAGCCTGTCATACCACAGTGGAAGAACTAAAAATATATTAAACAAAGGAACTAGAGTGGACACAGCCCTAAACACCACTGAATGAATAGCACAGAGTATACATAACGATCTGATGGCAAAAAGTAGTCAAGGTAAGGATAAGCACTGGCTTGGGAGGACAAATTAGAGAGACTTTCTCCTACATGGTCTGCAGGATGCTTTGGAGATGTAATGCACAGCTAAAGCTTCAGAAGGTGACTCTGGGGAGAAGAATCAACTGTTTGATGCATGTCTACATATTTTAAAACAACGAAAGGCTTGTAGTCAATATCTTTGTGGAATTAGTTCCCGCAGGGAAAATGTATTACATACAAAACTTTTTTATTCTTTTTTTTAATGAAAAGATAGCAAAGAAGCTGACTGTCTGGGAATGATTTGTAAGTACAATAAACCTCACAAGAGGATGATAAGCAAAATATTGTAAGAGAATAGTGTCAGAAGTGCAGCAAAATAAAAGAGAAACATTACACATTTGTAGTTACTGACAACGTGTGTTCTTAAGTATCATGTCACATTATAAAAGAATCCTTGTTTTCCTTTCCATCTTTCACTAATACTCCTATTAATCTATACCAGAGTTTTTTCATTGCAACCATTTGAGGCCATATCAATCATCCTTTGCCCATTTGAAATTTAACTAGAATTACACCGATGTGTTAAGGCTTCCAGAGGGGAACCTGGAGATAAGGTTAGAACTGCTCATGGATTCCTAGAATCTGTGTATCCATGGAAAGACCGTGTGTAAATCTGATTTCACCACTGATTTTTAAATGCTGACATAATATGGAAAACAACAATTGCTGATACTGTTTAAACATTGGAGATTTATGTATAACTTTTCTTACACTGTCAGTTCTTTAGGAATTCTGTCTAACTTATGTGAGGACATTGTCTCACTTGATGCATCCTTCATTTTCTAGCTGAGTTTTCAGGAGCAAGTGCAGTATAAATAATAACACCTTTCTTTAAAAGGAGCAGGAGATATGAGTGTAAATTTTCTGCATTCCCTAAAAAAAATCAGCCGCTCTAGAGAGAATAGGCATGTACAAGAAAGACATACATCTTGCTAGGCGATTTTTTTCCAGCAGGTGAGATTTCTTGTAAAAGTCTGTTGCAGACAGTTTAAGAAATACAGATATTGGCCAACATGCACGTGAAAGATTTTACTTTATATGACCATGTAGCAAAAGCTTTCCCTTTTGTTCATAATGCATGAGAAAATGGTTGATAAACCTGGTGATCATGACAGAACACTATTAAGTAATTAAGACTGGTTTCAGTATTTGTAAGAAAAGACACCAAAGACAGGGATGTAATGGATTGCACTTGACGCGTTGTTTTAGTTAAGAGTTAAATCCAGCACTGTTTCTTGTCAGGATGTTTCCTGACATGCCTTTCACTGCCTCAATCAGGCAGGTCAGCTGCAGACGTCGGAGTAGCTCAAGGTATGTCCATAGGTAGTGGGGATATGCATCCCCTGCTGGGGCCTCTTTTTATTTTGAAGGCAACAGGTTAGGCTGAAGAGTAGGTGCATTTGTGCCAGTGTTTGCAACAGCTCTGTCTCCTTCTCAGGCTGAATTTTTTTCTTTGCCTTAAGAGGAAAGCAAAGGCTAGCCGTAGGGAACGGTGGAAGAGAGCACCGTCAGGGGTCAGAGGACAGGTTGTAGCCCTGGGGAATGACAGAGGGAGTATCAGGAGGTGCAGTACAATCTTGTTCAGATAATCTAGTTCAGTCTGTGATCTGGGAGTACTTTGAAAATTGGCAGGAGACTATGGAAAAGATAAAAGGAAAAGCCTTGAAATAGACCACAATTCTTTCCCTTTCATATGTGTATTACACTGGAATTTTATATATATAGCAGAAGGACTCTGTTCTTTATGTCCTTGAATTACATACCTCCATAAGATGTAATGTTACCCTTCTGGAAAAACGAGGGTGATAGAATGGGACACAAACACCAGCAACTACTTAATAACATATGCAAACATTGGCACACTTATTATGCATTATTTTTGTTGTTGTTATTACTTTATTTTTGTAACTGTGTTTTGGCACCCCAGCATTTCATTAAATTTGATCTCCATTGTGCCGGGCACTTTCAAAGCGTTAATTTAAAAACCAGACGTGGTACAGAGCAGGACAGTCAATGGGAGAAGCGTGTAACAGCGATGCTTCCAAATAGTCACACAGGCTGGTTATTTACATTTCAGATGCTGAGCTTTGTAGCTATCCTTCAGGAGGAAAGAGTTGTAATTGGTTTATCTCTGACTTTCTCATTAGCCCCAGAAGTGAGTCTTGAAAAGAAGGTAATGGATTTACAGCTTAGTTCAGGCATGACCAGGTTGTACTTTTGCAAAATATCTCAGGTAATTTCAGGTGAAACTCCTCCTTAACTTCAAAGGGGCCACGATTCCTCTTGCAGAGTTTGTTTGCGTTTTCCAAAAGGAATCAATTAACCCAATCCTCAAAAATCTGATTCAGGGAGGGGGTTATTAAGGCAATAGTTTGGAAGACAACTGATATTACACTCAACTGTCTTAATCCATGACTTCACACCATTTGCAGGTAGCCCCAGACCAACGTGTAGTAAGTAGTCCTGCCAGGAAGAGCCATGGCAGTCATCAGCATGAACAAGGGAGGTTTCACCACCTTCCTAAACAATATCATCTTTGTTGCCAGGCATGTAAAGCAGTAAAATACTTCAGTCATTAGAGGAAGAAGAATGTCACAATTTTTGCAGGAGAAAAATAGATGCCAGAATTCATGGTTTGACAGGTTAATAAGAAGGCCTGTACATTTGCCTTTACAATTTATTTACTTGTGAGTCTACACAGGGATTTTGTTAGGGATTTGGCATCTTAAACAGGTTTTTATTCCAACAACATTTCAATTCACCTTTAAGAGTTTCAATTAAGACAAACCGAACTAGAGATCCATCGGTGGAATTTGCATGGAAGTTAGCAGGGGGTTGGCAAAGTCATGATAGCAGGTTTTAGGTATCAGGTTTATAGACTTGTATCGTACTATCTAACATCTCGTATTTTCCACTAATTTTGCATGTAAAACTTTTATTGATATCAGCGTGAGTTTAGCACGCCACTAAAATGGAGACTATGCCCCTAGGACACAAAATGATGTAAGGTACCCTGTTTAGTTATAACAATTTGGCTGCACTAAATCTTGATGTTGAATGTTTGGTTTAGTTCCCCCATAAACTTCGTCTGCTGGATTTATATATTTTGGCTCCTTTTATTTTGACTCTAGTGGCTAAATTTGCCATGGGCTTAAGTGAATGCAATTCCACTCACACCAGCAGCAAATCTGTAGCACAGTGGGTATTTCTTGTTATATAAATATAGGGCCTCATCTGGCAAGATGCTGAGTGGACTAACTTGGTCGGGTTTCTGTGAGATCCGAGAGTGCTCAGCACCTCGAGGGAGAAATTCCAGACCTTGCAGCAACTGAACTTCCACACAGCATGTCTGTGGTCATTTTCTATAGCCCTTTGTCCAAATCAGAGTACACAATACATTTGCTTATCGTCTTTTTAATCACAAACACAAAAGCTAAAATATTTATTTTCCTGGCTCTTATAAAAGCACACCTTTATCTGCAACAAAGAATTATGTAAATTATGAGGATGATGGAGGTTTTTTTCCTCTATAGCTCTGTGAAATTTAGCTTTCACTCACATGGGTGTGGGTTTTTTTAAACAAAGCAGTATTTCAATAATGGCTTCAGTGGGATTTTTTAATTCTTTTGCTCTATTTGGAGGGTTTTTTTAAATCCATTTCAATTCCAGTGAAAATGTCTCTGATCTGATAAAGGAGATGAAGTCACTGCAAAGGCTTACTATTTTATTTCCATAAGGTTTGAAAGTTTTGTTCCCTGCAGTGTTTTGGAGCCCAGGAGTATTCATCTGTTTTGTAAAAGGAAAGTTCTACAGAGCAACATTTGGTCACTGTTGTCTGAATTTCATTATTCTGTTCTCCAGACTAGCAGAGGGGAAAAGTGCAAGTTAGCTGGGTCACAGTCTGAAATGTGAGAGCAGTCAACTTTTTCTGAAGTTTATGGGAATGAAAGGAAATTTAATACTGTTCAAAAGAGAGATTTAAAGTTGCATCATGTGAAAACAATTGGAGAAGTTTAATCCTGAGGTCTTGGGTTATTTGGTAACTTACATGACCATTTGTCAGCCTGCAAAAGATGAAGTTGGCTTTGCCTCTGTTAACAGTTGGCCTCTGTTTTGCAGTGGTATTGCAATGCCAAAGGAACAAATACAAGTTATATTGGGTTTATAGACCACTACTAGTTCTATTCTTCTTTATCCTTTCAGCTCATGACATGTCTGCTTGTCTCCTCTGGTTGCCAGTGCAGATCTCCCACCGATCTCAGCAACACGTGCTGACAAGCCTTTCATGTAAAAGGGACTACAGAGCTTGACAGCTCCTTAGACTTTTAAAATGCTGGATACATATCCATAATTTAACCTTTACCTCTCAGGCTGCTTTAGGACTCATACATTTCCATATACTCATGTGGGATAAAAGCAATGGGACCCTGGGATGTAACTGAATACTTAATATTTTGTAATGTTTCTGGCATATCATTAATGCTAAAAGATGTTGATGAAAACATTCTTTAGATTTATATTAGTTTCTGTGGAGTAAATGAAACTGAAAATCTACAGAGCTTTAAATGCATAAAAATTAGAGATGTTTTCCAGAGTGTTCCATCACAAATTCCATCAAATAACTCTTAGCAAAATCTCTTACTGTTAAGAAAATTATCTTAAAAGGTAGCCTACGCCTCCCTATATCATCTCCTTCTCCTACCATTGATCCATCCTCTCTGGTTTTGGCATCCGCATCAGCACCTTCTGTGTGTGTGTGTGGCCACCACTCAAGGTCTCTCTATAGAGATTTAAAATAATGCTAATAATTATTAATGGGGAAAAAAATGAACAGTGTCAAAGACAACTTGTTTTTGAAGGACATGTCATATGCTTTTAAGTACTGTTCTGAGGGAGCTGAGTCCCACAACAAGTCTAACTCTTAAGAAGATCTTTGGGGTTTGCATTGGTACCGGGTATCACTGACCCACGCAGCTGGCAGGAGTGCTGGAGCTCGGGGAATAAGACCACGTACATAGCACAAACATCCTTGCTTCTGCTTCTAGGTTAAGTATTCCCAGTTGCCCAGCGGTGCCTGAGTGCCCTGGTGCCTCTGCGCCGGGGGCTTCTGCCCATGTTCCGAGCTGGGCGAGTACCGAGCTGCTCCCGTCAGGCTGCTGCATGCTCACCCGGGCTCCGCAGCAGAGCACACTGGTCTGTGCACAGGCTCGTGGCCGTGTAGCTGCCATGCAACTGGACAAGACGTGGTTTAATCCATCCAGCTCAGCTTTGCAGTGACTGATGAGCCTCTTTCCCTTTGTTTCTCAGTGTGATCCATTTAGAAGTTGCTTATGCCGGCTCTGAAAATTGGGGTTTATATCCTTTTTTTTTTCCAGTCAGTGCTTCATTGCTTCAGTGTTCCTTGCAGTGGACAATCACTGCAGTGCTGTAATGTGCAGGCATGAGGCAGTCCTGTGTGCTGTTGCTACTACAAACACTGCAGTTGCTATGGAAGATGTTCTTTGCTTTAACACAGCCGTACGCATTACAACATCTTTTACTAGGACAAACCTACAGAGCTCAGGCTACATGGCCAAAACTTCCAGGCCCCCAGCCACTCTCAGCCAGCCCAGAAGGAGCCACCGCAGCCAAGGGGAGCCAGAGGAGCCACTGTCTCGCTCTTCTCCCCTGGGCACTTTCCGGGGATGTTATAAAAACTGCAGTGTCTGCCTTTTCTGCAAGCTCACCTGATCGTACACTAACTCCTCAGACATCCACGCTGGAGTTCCACAAAGGGAATTTTAGTCAGTGCTGAAAGCACAGACCAGAGGAGGGTTTGCAGATGTTGAAGTTAAATATTGATCTTGAAGTCTTGTGTTCCCACACAGTACCACAAAAGAGAAAAGAAAGCTAGAGAGGACAAAAATACTATGTATGGAGAAGATGGCAAGTTGGAAAACTGTGAAGGAGACTGAAAAGGAAGAAAAGCTGGAAACAAAGAAGGGAAAAAAGATAGGAGAAGAAACTCCAAAAGTTAAGATGGAAGAAAGATCCAGCATGCAAGCACTGAGCTACAAAACTATTAGGCATAATTTTGCAGGACTAGTGAGAAGAATCTGTGGCACTTCCCTGGATCTAACAAACAATTTCTATGAAATACCCAGCGGCTCCGCTGTTTAGCATCAACCCACTTGGTAATGGCAGAAAAAATTAGTAGTATGTTATTTATATACAAGCTGAGGTATATTCTGTACCTTCTTTCTACCGCACAATAAGTTTAACATACATGCATGGGGGCATTCAGCTACTTAGTGGGTTTTCAAGGCCTGTATATAAAATTGAAAAATGCAGCTCAGCTGCTTTTTATAAGACATTTACAATAATCAGTTCAAAGTAGAACATACAATAGCTGCTTAAAAATTGACTTTGATTCCCTCTGTGATAGAGAGCTTACCAGTACAGCCTGGGTATTTGAAACCACTAATGTCTAGTTTAGTTTTTGCTGCTGTTTAATTTGCGTGGACCTATTCCATCTCTTCTTTCTTTTCTTTTTTTTTTTTTTTTGTGAAAGCAGAAAAATAAAATGTCTTACATTGCCAGTGCTGCCATAAATGTTACCAACAGTAAATGCCTAAAATGCTGCCAGAAGCTCTACTGTCCCACCTGCTACTGCGAGCGAGATACTAATTAACAGCCCCGTACATGTAGCACATCTTTGCTGGCAATTTTGCTTTGCAATAAACTAAAAAATAAATGGCTTCAATTTACATTAAACATTCTGCTCAATCAAAATAAAAAGTACAACAATGAGGAAGTTTATCCTGACAATACAGAAGCAGAAAGATTAGCTTTTTTAAAATACCTCCCTGATTTTCTCAAATCAAAACAATTTGCTGAAGCAAACAAGTATCTGCAGCGTCACAAATCACAATCCATCTTCACCGAGGTGTGCTTACAGAGGAGAGCAGCCCCAGCTCCGCACGGCACCCGCCAGCCCCCAGCACGAGTCCTGGCCTTTCCTCAGCCCTCGGTGTTGCACCCGGCCAGGTAACGCAGCCCGGCACCACGGCTCTGCAGGGTAAATGCCCAGCTTTTGGTGGGGGATGTCTTCATGCCTCTCATCACATACAGATTTTAATAGCACACGCATGCACAAAAGTCTAAAATGTCGGCAGCTTGCATCCAACAGCATGTTACTATAAACAGAGCAAGTTATGAACTAGCTGGGTGTGTTACCAAAACACAAACACAGCTTTCATGCCCTGTAGATGCCCTTTACTTCTGCCAGGGCAGCTTTGGCCATATTCTGCTGTATTTCTTTCTGCGTTGTGATTCTAATGGCTAATATCAGAATCCCAGAATGTATTTTTAAGCAAGATGCGAACAGCACAAGTAACGATACCCAGCAGTTTTGTGTCCTTCATCCTTTATAGCTGCACCTCAAAAATCTCCCCCCATCCTTCCAGCATCCATCGTGACTCCAGTTTACTGAGTTTCCCATCTCCTTGGGGAGCTCCCATCTCCCCTCTCCCTCCTTGCCCCAAAGCTGCTGGTGTGGCTGGTGCCGAGCTGCAGTGCCTGCACACACACACACAGGCCAAGGGCAGAGCAGGCAGAGGCTGAGGTCACACCACAACTTTTCCCTTAGGAAAATAAGCAGAAGAAGGAGTAAACCAAAAAAAAAAAAGCTTTCCAGCAGATCCTTCCACAGCTGACCAAGTGTGGCTGCTGCGACCTTGCTCTGGGGCTACAGAGTTATGGCATCCCTTTTCATATGTGTGAGTACCAAACTCCGGAGTTTGGAGGGCTCCTGCGCTGTCAGGGATCATGGAAAAGAAACTCGACATTAACAACAGTGACCAGAGGCAGGATGAGCCAGACCTCTGCCAGGAGCCAGACCTCTGCGAGCACTGCCCTGCCTGCTAAGAGAGGAGGGGGCGAGAGGAGTGGGTTCAGGGGCTCTGTGCAGCACCACGCACCCCAAGGGGCGAACAGCAGGAGACCGTGGAGAAGCACAAGAACCTCACGCCTTTCTTTTGAACAAAAAATTACAAAACAAATAGTTCCACTGGCACAAGAGATGATGGTACTCGGTTTCCTACGGGTGCGTGTTTTGGGCACGGAGTCCTGTGTGGATTCACTGATGTCTGGGCAGGGCTGATCTCCCAGAGACACCGTTCTTCAGCAAAGGTCTCACCAGGGTTTCTCTCTCTCCGCCATCCTGCTGCAAAGTACCATTGAACCGACAGTATTTAACATCTTTGCTACCTCTACATCAATATCCAGTTTGGAATATGTCAACAGATTTCCTGGTGTCACCTAGAAGAGACACACAAAGGTGGCGTGACTGCATGGGACTCTTTAGGAAACCAGGCTAAAAAATTCACCACAGCGATGCGCAGGCAGGCATGATACCCATGCACTGCCCATTACGAAGTTAAACTCAGGAAAATAAGTTTCCTTTGATTGCAGGAAGTGGGAGGGAAACTCTGATAATAGGGTTTTAGTTTGAACACTGAAAACCAGAATGTTTGAAGAATGTTTAAGATAATATTTTTAGTTTTTAATAAGCTTGACTAGTTGGTTATAACACAGGCTGAATGCTGCCATCCTGCATTAGGACATCTGTCCTTAAGTTATCTAAACTGACTGACTTCTCTACTTTCCATATAACCTAGCGTTTCAACTTCCACAAAAGCAACAATTTTGTCAGGTGGACACTCAAAGCTAAAAACCAGTAAGCATGGGGTATGCTCTGACCTCTCAAAATTGGTAGGAGCTCCTGTACCCCTGTAAAAGGCAGTCAGGACCTAACTGGGCCATATCCATTTTAGCATTCTAATAAGCTCCGATTTAGCTGTTTAAAATAACACTTACATACTAATTAACTTCTTCAGCCTAAGCTGCATATAACTGATGCTTTCATTTTGCTTTGTAAAAGGCTACGCTTCACCCTGAAAGATGGAGGCATCTGGAGCTAGACAGGACTGTCATTTAAATATATATTTTTTTTCTCTGTCATCCAAGTGGTCAGACTCTCAAGGAGTTCAAATTTCTTACGAAGGGAGAAGCACCTCTAAACTGTTGCTGAGCCAAATTAAACCCCAGCATCGTTTAAAAAAAAAAATCACATTCTTTCATTTTGTGCCACGGTTTGTAAGAGCTGAGCATCTGATTACTGCCAGCATAAAATTTCTTCTTTGAGGCTGACTATAATTACAGAGTGTTTTAACGCTTTTATCTTTGGGCTACACTGGGACAGGATAGATTTGTAGTCTCTGTCTCCTGTTTCATCCACTTTTGCACAGTCAGAAGGAAAAAAATACAGAAAACTTTCTCTCTCCTTCCCCTTTTTCAGGACTAATGTGTAGCATTAGCATAGCCAAAACCAGCCTGCAGCAATACTCTCACTTCAGGGAGGGAACAACGTTAGTGACCTGAGCAGGAAAATGCTTATAGACGTGCTTGCCTTGAAACTTAAACTCAGATCTTAAACTCAGGAAAGCCTCTCTCTTGGTAAGGATCCTTGCAGGCAGGTGACCCCAAAGGAGAAGGCAAAGCCCCACGTGCTGCTCCGCCTTGTCGGTGCTTCCTCACGCGAGGGGTCCTCCGGCCAGGGCAGGTCTTCAGCTTCTGCTGCCTCGATGCCGAATGGCTGGATTATGTACCTTCCTCCGAGCGAGTCATCCCCCAGCTCTCAGCACCGGTCGCAGATAAAAGCTGTTTCTCATTTCAATAGCAGCTGTCTCCAGTGCTTTAACCCGCATTTATCAGATTTATTCTGCATAACTTGAACCGGTCCCACCTTGCTCATGGCTCCCACCGGCAGGCCAAGCCTTGCTGCTGCCAGGAACAACTGCCTAAGTCATCCTGCATGGAAGTGGTGGAGCTGATCATTTCTGAAGGTCTCCTGGCCTCGCCATGGGAGGTTAATGGCATTGTGAAGGGACACACATGACTGGTGATTTCATGCCAGAAACAACACAAGCACTCTGCTTGCGAACTTCCTAAACTCCTCCGCTTCCCTCCAGCTCCCCCCGTCTCCCAGGAGCAGTGGATAAACACGGAGTCAAATGATTCAAAGCTTCGCACACTCACTCCTGTGACACAGGACTTTCTTTGCCCATTTATTCCCTCTACAACTTACCTTTTTTTTTTTTTAACCTTCCTTTCTGCTGTGGATGCGAGGAGGTTCACCAGGACCTGAAAGAGCAGAGCAACGACCCCGAGGACTCCCCACGCAGGGAGCTGTACACCACGGTGGGAGCCGCAGCACGTCTGAAAGTCACCCTGTGGCACCCAAACAGGCACCTCGAGGGAGCAGAGCGTGGAAGGTTTTTAATAGTCCTTCCAGAATGGCTTTTAGAAAGGAGGCGAAGGAGCTGGTTTGATTTGAAGTTGGTGCAAAGTCTTTCTAAGCCATGCCATGACATTAAATACAGCCATTAAATACAGCCAGACTCCTCTAATGTTCATCTCATCCTGACTGCTTCTAGGGACGGTGTGTGTGTGTGTAACGCCAGAGGTGTGAGTGGCTTCTCTGTCCTGGATGATAGCCAGGACGGACTGAGGGAAGTGCAACACTGGCCGTTAGGGAATGCCCTGCACTCAATGACTAGCACCCTGCTATTGTAAAATGAAAATAAACAAGCGGATAGGAAGGTCAAAATTATGGAAAATTAAATGTGGCACGGACAGGATTTATTCACCAGCCTTTGCCTTGCTGTGGTTTCGCTGGTGAAGTGCACAGCGTTACTGCTTTGTCCAGGAGCCGGTGGGATGCCGGGAGACGTTACCCGTGCCCAGTCCCTGTGCACAGAGAGCTGTTGTGCTGGGGTTCGTTTACCAAGATGATGCGAATTATAACCCGTGCCGTCGGAAATGGGAGGGTGGATATCTAATAATGACTTCAGATGCTGTACGAATCCATCCCAACGGCTGCGGCTTTGGCTCCTCTCACACGCTGTTACACAAGCCTGGAGCGTGCCAATGAGTTTCAGATCTGGACTGTTGCTCTTCACTAGGATTCCTCATCCTAATTAAAACTTAATTTGTTCCCTGTAATCAAGCTGTATGTGAGTATATCTGAGTGTTTAGCCACAGAGGAAAATGTGAGTGTACAGAATTAAAAGTGCAGGTGGGATGCTGGGAGCAGCAGGCAGGTTCTGCGCCAGCATGTAAAGCCATTTCCCATAATGGGGAATAGGGCCGTTATCTCTGTTAATTCTGGCTTGTACTCACAACCTGTGAAAACAAAGGTAGTAAAACCAAATCCGTCGCTGTTTTGAAGCTTTTATCCCTTCCAGTCTCCATATATACCAGCCCACTCCCCCCACCTCCACCCCAGCGCCAGCTCCTGATCCCATCCCGTTCTTGCCACGCTTCCCTTACCCTGCTCCTTCACCCGTGCTCCTTGGCCCCAGCCTGGCCCTGCTCCTCACTGCTCCCAGCGCCTGGTTTCTGGGATCCTCCCAGAGCCTCCCAGATCCTCCCAGAGCCGGGGAGTGTGAGGGAATACTAGGGAAGGGGATAAGAAGCTCTTCTGATGGTGGAGAAAGTGCACAGAAACACCAGAACATGCTGGCGGTCCCACATGCCTGGACAGCACGTGAAAACATTGAGGGAAAAATGAAAAGTGGTTTATTTGATTTGATAATTGGTCTATTTCATTTGCAGCCACTTCCCCCCCTGCCCCGAGCCTGGGCATAGCTGTCAGTGCTGTGATGGAAACACGCTGAATAACACGTGCTTTTCACGGCAAAGCTGAGGGAACAGATGTTTTTCAATGGTAACTGGAAATTTTGCCCAAAACCCTGCATGCTGAAGATCTGGGGATTAGACTTTGGATTTATCATATGGAAATACCCCACAAAAACCAGCATTGTGCAGCATTTTCCTGAATTGTTTTAGCCAGTCTCAAAGTGACCTTTGGTTTACCAGGCTGGGTTTCAGCTTTGGGCCAATACTTATGCTCAGGAGACTACGCTTAGGGAACAGCTTGGCAGCCTGTGCGCTCACTAAGGACTTCAAAGATGCAGTAATTTTGAATTGTGAATGAACGCCCGGATTATAGATGAAATCACGCCGAAGTGAGGTGTGGCAAGACCCTGGGTCCATCGGAGACTGCCCTGAGACTCTTTACCAATGCTGCCATCTAGAGAGAAACAGTCCACCTTCCATGGGTGGAGCATTCTCAGATCCTACAGAACAAGAGGATTTCAGAGCTTTTCTGCCTCTAGCACAAGGGTTCAGCCTTTGGTGCTCGCTGACACCAGCTAGCAAAACCATCACCCCATGTGCTGGGAGTCACCCCGGCTGCTGCTGCTTGCCAGCGTGACTTCTGGCAATGGCACCTCTGCAAGACCCACCAGATTGGGACAAGAAATCACCGAGCGGCAGTTCGGTGGCTGGGCCAATTTCTGCTCCATGTACGGCTGTGCTTGCTTTTGTCAGTGAGCTCTTGTGATGTATTTTCATTTTTGTGCAGTGGAAACTGCATGCAGAAATCAGATATTGCATTACGTAAACTTGGGGTAAAGATTAAAATGCATATGACTAGTGAGACATCTGGATCTAATTGGGCTCCTCCGGGACAGGAGTCTATAGCTTTAGTCTGAAGAGAAGCAAAGAAAGAGCAGCAGTAATTTTTCATGCAAATACCCACCTGCACAGAGGGGCTGAGTCTCTGCAAACACCTCCGTTGCCACGTCTTTGGCAAATGCGGCCCATTAAGTGCCGTATGGGCTGACCGTGTTTCTCTGTTGTTGCACACAGTCACTGACTTGGAAGGAATCTGCTGTAATACAGCCCAGGGGTAAAAGTGAATTTCCTGAGAAAATTATGACTAACTGAACTTCGGCGTGTAGAACGGAAGTCTCCCGTATTCAGAGCTGTACCAGTTATCCTTAACCACCAGCCACTTTTCCTTCATTTAGTGTACATTCAGAGACTTGCTGGCACTCAGGCAGCTGCCAAGAGCTACGTCCCGCTCAGCAACCCAGCGGGCAAATCCACCCGGGCTTCCCCAAGAGCAATCTTTTCCCCGTAGCCATCTCCCTCTCCCGTGCAAGGCTCCACATCCTGCAAGCTGAACGGGCAAGAGCCGCGCAGGCACAAATTATTTGTCATGGGGGAAGGATATTGACAGGGGGGAACAGTTCAGGCTCCACTTGTGGGTGCAGTGGAAAGGAACAGTTGGAGGAACTGTAGCTGAGATAAAGCCACGGGAGTGCAGGAAGGTTTCCAGCTAATGCTGAAGATGCTGAATTAAGTCAGGAGCCCCAGGAGAGGAGAGCTGCATGCTGCTGTCGAGCCATTAGCACCGTTATGGGCAAGAGAGCAGTTTTTAATACACAGAGTTTGACTGAAAAGCACCCACGGTTCCAGTAGAAGGAACTCAGGGCTGACCTGCTTTAAAAAGAGGCCAACCATAAACTACGGGGTCACTTGTTCACGCAACGCTTAAAAGGCAAATTAGAGCAGCCAAATTGTTTTTCCCCCACTAATCCCAGCTTTCTGGTTTAGTGCTTTGCAGCTGGCGGCGAGGAAAGCCTCCCAGACCCGACCCCGCCAAGTGAAGTGCCGGACTCGCAGGCACGGGACCACAGCACAGAAATCACAACTCTCCCAAACTCAGGCACAAGCTTTTCCCGGGTCAGCAGCCGCCGCGCTGCCGAACAACGATGCTGTACACACACACACACTCGTGCTCGCACACCCACCAACGGCTGATCAGCTGTTTGCAGAACGCAGCCCGCGGGTCCTGCCAGCACAGCAGCTTAGCACAGCCTGCCTGTGGGCAGCAGCGTTTCTTACCTTGGCTTTTAGCCTTTATTAATATCTCCTTTTTTCTCCTTACCCTAAGACTGATCTAGGTCATTTTATCGAGCAGCTATTAGGGCGTTAACACAACTTACAAAACGTATGATTTGCAATTTGAGTTTGTTTTTATAATCAAATCAGACTGAAGCTCTATGGTGCAAACGTAAATTCTTTTGTCTCTTAGTGTATTTTATAATCACCAGTTTACATTGTTTTCAAGTTTGTTATTAACTGACTGAGAGATCAAATGTTTCCATGCCATATGTGTCCCTACAGAAGAAGCTGTCAAGTAGATTTAGGCTTGGTCTTTCAAGTGCTCAGAAGAAAGGACTCCCCAGATTAATTTGGAAGCTTCCTTGCTGACTGCATCTGCCCTTTCCTGGCCACACAGCGCGCGCTTCCAGACTGAGTCCTTTGGCAAAAGTCACAGGAGCGTCCATGCTAACAATGCCTGACACGCGGTATGGAAATGGAGTCCTTCATTAGAGCCCCAAATACTCCAAACATTTTCTCCGCTAAAACAATTACAAACCTCCTCTGCGGATTAGAAAGGGAAGAGTGAGCCGGCGCCATGCTGCAAAGCAGCAGCAAAGAGAAGGTGTTTTTATCATAGCCCAGCAGTAAGTGCTCTCAGGGAACAAGGGCTTCTATTAGAGGACTGAAATAAATGTTTGCCAGTAAAAATGTTGGAAAACAAATCCAAAAGAGGGTTTCATGGCAGTGATTCGCTTCAATAGAGAAAGAGGCAGACTAGTGCCATGCTCACCCATATGAGCTGAGCCAGGGAAAGGGGATGGAGCAGAGATCGGACAACAGTGGCGAAAAGCAGCGGGGTTTGGTCCCGTGCCCCTGATGCTTCTCTGCTACAAGTGCCGCTGTGGCAGGAGCGGGGCCAAAGTGCCCCACGAGACAGTGCCCGAGTGGGACGTGCGGTTGATGCCACCCAGAGAAGCTGGAAGCAAAGATTTACAAGTGAGAGGCTCCAGGTTTTGTTACCAACCTCCTGCTCCAGCCACGCGTCTCTTTTGACAGAGCAGATCGAAGTTGAACAGTCACACCGTGGATGTGCCTGGATTGTGCTATTTCACTTTGATACACCTTTCACTTACACGAGGATGTAAGTGATGGATATAAATTGACCATATTTAACTGCCCTTTGCCAGGTTTGACACGCAACTCAGGTTTGAGTTAGGGGCTTTTTTTTTTCCCCTTTTCTCCCCTTAATGGAGAAGCCACAGTGTTTGCTGGGATTTTGGATTTCTTTAGTTGTGTTTTGTTAAGTGACGCAGCATGGCTTGCTCTGGGTAAGGCTTTTGCGCTCCCTGTGAGCAGCACCCGCCTCCTGCTCTCTGCACCTGTACTGCCTCCCGGGAGGTTTTCCTTTCGCTTGGCAGATTGTGAATAGGAGGGATCAGTGGCTCAGCAGTGGCTGCAGGGGGAAAGGGTGCAGGAGGGAGTCCCACTGGAGCCAGCCCACTGGCACACAGCCATTTCGGTGACAGCCATTGGCCACTCAGCACTTTCAACCCATGGACTTCGGAGACCCACCTTCAGCAGCTGTTTTCTCTGAAGATCCTGACCACCAAAGCTCCTCTCCCCCACCACGTGCTGGGGTGGAAACTCTGGTCCGTCTCCATTGACTTGGCTTGCGTGGGTTTGGTTTTTCTTTTTGCTTGCAGTAGAAGAAACCCATGTGCCACCGCTGCTATTTTTCACTGTAAACAGGAATCCTTGTTGCTATAGTTTGTGGTCAGACCCTGAGCACAAGCATTGCTTCCTCAGACAGATAACAGGGTTTATTCAGATAATCTCCTGGTGTTCTTCTGCATTGCTGACCTGAATCCATCCAACGCAGAGGCCACGGCTGGTCCCAGATCAGAGCACGGGGTGGACAGGGCTGCGGTGGAAGTGGCACAGCTGCAGCGTTCCCCCAGGACCGTTTCTCCATGCATCCCTGTGGCTATGGCTGGCCAGCGGAGCCGGGCTGCGGGAGCGAGCAGGGACAGGAGCTCTGCGCCCCTGACCTGGACACATCCAGCAGCAGGGCGCAGGCAGACAACGAGCAGCAACAGGCTGTGAGGTTTTTTGGGTTTTAATATGCCCCACACCAACGCAGCTCTGCCAGCAAAACTGTTAGCGCAGATTTAGCAGAGAAGTCTTGTCTGTCAGAAGAGACACCTCATCCCTGTGAGGAAGATGAGATAAAGAGATTTTTGTCAGCACATCTGCATCTACCTCAGAAGTGCTGCTGGCAGTGCCCTGCTTAGGGTGAGGGTGAGATGTTTCACATTCCTGGAAAACAGAGCTGTTCCCTCAGGCCTGCCCAGGGACCCAGCCTGAATTTCAGCTGCACGGGCAGTAACCACCAGAGCAAGGCCCCGCACTGCTGAGCCCAGCCAGGGCAGAGGGCGAGATGGGGCACGATTGCTGCAGGGATTTGGGTGACAAAAGCCAGCAAACCAAGAGGGGAAACTCATTCCCACTAATGCAACTACTTTTATTATCGTAGCTGAAGCCATAACAGCCTGGAGGTGGAAGGAATAAAGCAACAGGGTCTCGTGGGTTTACCTGGGGTTATTTTCCAGAGTCCCCCCCCGTTGCTGGAGGGTGTCACCTCCAGGGACAAGGGGCACTGAGTGAGCAGCATGAGCACGACTAGTCCTCTCTAGGGCCAAGTCAGCCGGCTGGGCTGGGAGCAGGAACACGGCTCCGCTCCGAGGGGATAGCTCCCAGGAACAGGGCAGGAAGGTGCAGCTGCAGGGCCTTAACATCGAGCGGCTACAACAGTTTCCAAAGTGACCCTCTCTGTGCCCTTGGATAAGATATTGCCCATTAATGCCTGCAAATCTGATTATTCCAAGGATCTTACCATCCACGTACAACCAAACAAGAGCTCATCGAAACCATCTTCTATTCTTCAAAAGGGAGCCTATCACGATGTAAGAAAATGAAAGAGTACTGAACAGTAATTGTAGCCCATATCACTTTAATATCCTGCAGTGCTTGTTATTGCTCATTTCTGCGTGGAGGGTTTGTTGTGGGGTTTTTCTTACACAGAAGGCAAGTGAAGATCAATTTACATAATTTGTTTTTGAAAGGGAAAAATCCACGTAAGGGAAAAATACTCAGCCTTAATACACAGCCATTGCTTATTCAGAGACATCACATTTAAAAGACTATGTATTAACAAGGATAAAGTACTTGCGCTTCTTTTCCAGGAAAGCTTCCAAGACAGAAAAAAGCCTCTGTATTATTGAAGAATTTAGTCTCTTTGTTATTTCTAGAGCCTTTTGTTTAAGGAAAAAAAAAGTACATACGCTAAACCAAAAGGCTGTGCTAATGAGCACCATACACAAATCGCTGGTAGTGCTGTAGTGCTGTGTGACGCAGAAAAGCAGCACAGCAATGTGCACACGAAGTCTTGACAGGGGCTGGGTTTTATTGTCTATCCTTAGCAGTTCAATAGTGTTCTTAAATACAGAGATAAAATTAATATTCCTCTTTTAGTGACAGATTGGACAATAAAAGGGGAGACAGGCTGACTTCCTTCACTCGGTGTGCACTCCAGCACGGTGTCTGACCAAGCCTTTATGTTATGACAGTTGGACCGGTGCGGCCGGTTCTTTCATGAAGCTGTGAAAGTTTCAGTGCGATAGAAATGAGAGGTGCCAACATGACCTGCAGAAAGGAAAGAGATGGCTCAGAACCGCGGAGCGGCACGCGCAGCCTACGCACGTCACGTCCACCCTTCCCTCGCAGGTGCCTGGTGTCAGCCTGGGACACCCAAAGCTCAGCACTGCTGGTGGCCGATTCAGGTGCACAACGTGAGCTGCGGGACCAGCGAGAGGAACGGCACAGTGAGGGATGCAGTGTTACAACTGCGTGCAGGCTTGGAGAGAAAACCTGAGCACAACTGCAGTGCTGCTGCTGCGCCCCTCATTGTGCCGTACTCCAAACTCTGTCGCACCATCGGCACAGGACAGTTAAATCGTAAGGTTAGTTCGTGCCTCTCAGAACATGGGGTTTTTTTTCGTCTTTTTGTCAATAATGGCACAGTAAGTTTTGCAAAAAGAGCTCAAAGGCTGTTTGCTGGGGAATATAAAATGAGGATTCTTTTCCTCCTGTGCCTACAAGAGAGGTCAACAGCATTTTTACATGATGCTGTAAAGAACACATATTAAACTTAGTACAGCACAGGTCAGTGTCATCTTATATACAACTGCATCCTTTTAGCCCCATTTATTTGTTTTAAACAAGTATTTCCCAAATTCGGAGTAGGAATGAGCTCATTTTATCCCTAGTGATGCAACATTTCAACTAGAAGGTGAGTCCAGGACTGAAGCAGTGTCCTCCCACACCTGCAACCAGCCACAGATGTAACATAATCAAACAGGAAAACTAATGTGCGATTGCAGGAGCAGCTGTGAGGGATTCTGAATAAGTAACACTTGTTCCACGCAGAGCTTTTCTTTTTTTAATAAACCTATTTATACTGGGATTAAAGATACCAAAGCCCTTGCTTCCAGAATACCTCCACTTAGCTCTAAGCAAAGCAGTGCTAAGCAAAGATTTAAGTTTTTTAGGAAGGCTGGGAGCCAGCAGTGCCATGCCTAGGACGCAATGCTTACCTGTGGGTCTTCATGGATCTTCTGAGCATCTTTCTCATAGCTGTCAATGTACAGCCGCACGGTTGCTCCAGCACTGCCAGTACCGCTTAGTCTGAATATGATGCGGGAGCCGTCAGAGAAGATGAGCCGCAAGCCCTGGTAAGAGAGCAGGGGAGGAGAAGAGCCTCTCAGCTACGCACCTCTTGGAGACCCAAGGTATTTTCCATGAGACCCAGCGTGGCTACGCCTGACCTGCGTGATCCCTGAGCTCCTCCTCTTTAGGGAGCCACAGAAGACTCCTTTGTTATCCTCTCCCCACTCCCGGAGGAGCTAGTGTCCCTCCTAACCCACTCTGGAGAACTTGCTGGAGCTCCTGAACACAAAGCGCATTGCTGCCCTAAGGTCCCTCGCCCCAGCACTTGCTTGGAAACAAGAGCCAGGGACTGATTCTGTGCCAGACACAGCATTACCAACCCACTGCTCTTCCACAAAAACACGACATAAAGAAAATGCTCCTGTCATCCCACAGGCCAGACAATCATTCCTGCAAGATCTCTCCATTATTCCTTCCCACTTACTATCGATTCCACATTATGCTGTCAAACCCATCATCTACAGGATATTTTTATTTCAATAATCTCTGGTGACAGGTTACTCATCTCACATGTATTTAATACCCTGTGACTTCTGGAGCCTGGAACTCAATCCCCGTTACAGCCGCTCTCCACTGCTGCCTGCCCTCTTAGGGACAAGCACCTGAGGAGTGCATCAGCCCAGGGACAAACGCATCTAGGGAGGATTTGCTTGCAGCAACCTGGGGGTCTAGTGCTAGGGACAAGACGACACCTGAACGGGAGGGTTTGTGCCTTGTGCTCCAGTGGGGTTTCAACCCTTCATTCAGCACAACCTGTTGCTCGTCTGCTGACCCATCGTCCAGACGATCCCCCCTCAACTCAGCTCCTTCACTCCTTCCCCTCTGGGGTGGCTGTAGGGAAGCTCTGCTCCCCCTCCAGGCCCTGCTGGGGCTGGAGCAGCCTCCAGACCCTTCCCTCTCCAAGGCAGCAATTTCCCCTCATGCAGGGCAGGATCCCACCAGCAAACCCAGGGCAGAAAAAATTTTCCAAGGGACAAATGCAACTTTTCACTTTAAAGCAGGTGTAAATGCAAGGGACAAGGATCAAGCCCAAAATACCCAGCACAACACCCCTCTGAGGTCACGCTCAGCCCAGGCGAGGCTATGCCCACCTGGTTTCTGGAGACGCTTCCATCCACAGGATCGTTGTACTCAAAATTATCAGCCTTCTCAACCGTGTAGACTTTGTCACCACATGATAACTGCTTCCCCACAAAGGAGCGGTCAAACATCACAGTCTCCAAATCCTTCATCATTTTGTTAGCTGCATCTGCATCCACCTCTTCATAGTCGTATCTACAACCAGTCACCACAAAACAAAGATTAGGAAGTGGAGGCTGTAATGAGTAGCAGTGTTTTGTGATGCCCTTGTTTAAACACTGCGGGCTGCTCCATGTATGTTATCTACTCCCTTACTGGAGGAGAGGACAGGAAGAAAAGAGAGGAGAAACTGCGTGCAGCAACATAGCTACGATCCAATACAAATCTGTGGGATACACCGCAACATATCCCAGACATTCGGCGTCAGGAGAGATGAAAGCGCAAATTGTGCTGTCTTGCGCTAGGCATATCGAAGACAGAGGGCTAGACTCCAACAATGCTGACTGCAAAGAATTTATTCTAATTCTGCTGATAGGATCTCGACAGGTTCCTCACGATAACAATTCTGCCTGAACATCCTCGTGTGCGTCCCCACAGCAAAATGCAGGTGTGATTGCAGCACATGATAACATACCAGTGCCAGCTTTGATCTCATTAACCCGGGTAAGAGAGGCAGCAGAGAGCGGCTGAAGCACACATCAGGATCCGAGACTTTGTACTCCGATTGCCAGTGTGATTTGCGCCGCTTTTATTTGCCCAGCTGGCTAGATGGAGCACGCACAGGCTTGCTAACCTGCCTACCACTGCGCTTAGCTTGCTACGCAGACATTCCTCTGGTGCTAAAAGACTGCCTATTTATTCTAGGCTTTGGCATTTTTTCCACAGGTTTAAATGCCTCAGATGTATGCTGGCTAGGGGCAGGGGTAGGAAAAGGCAAGTTCTTTCATTTGGCAATTTGAGACAGAATTTTCACATAGGTCTTCCAAGCTGAAAGATTTCTGCCTAATGCTTTCACTCCAGATGGCGTTCCTACCTCTGCTTATGTGCAGGTTGGTTCTCACTCCTTCCCTTTTCATCTCCCATGTCTACTGCAGCTTAAATTAGAGTATTTTGAGACTGGACAGAAACTCAGCCAGGTAAATAACAGCCTAGGGGCTAGGCATCCATTCAGTAAGACATTGCCATCACTGAAGATACTACAAATTAACCTGTGATTTGTGGTCTCAAGAAACATACTGTTCCAATGGCAAAAGAGACTCTCGCAAGAAAAAAGTCTCCATTAAAAGAAAAAAAAAGATACTTTGCAGATATAAAAGGTACAGCCTTGGCAGACTTTGATACTTACTAGAATTATGTTTAGAATAGCAAATCCTAAACTGGACATCGTGAAAGGTTAAGGTGAATACCCGCTGTTTCATTTAACCCAGATACGTTGCATACTGCAGCAAACTGCTCAGGGAGTTTTAAATTACTGCAGCACCACAGAAAGAGCAAGTGTAACGAGGCAGGACCAGCGCTGCGGTAGTACATGCTGGTGCCATCAGCGCTTGGGGCTCTGACCTTGGAGGGTCCTATACAGCACAGAGGTACATGTGAGGCATCAGGAGCGCCTTTCCCACCTGGTGAAGAAGTTCCGGCCATATTTCTGCCAGTGATCCTTCATGATGTCCTCCACGCTCTGCTTGCGGGTGGCTAATATGGACAGCCAAGCCAGGACAGCCCACAGTCCGTCCTTCTCACGGATGTGGTCAGAGCCTGCAGAGAGCCACAGCAGAAACACATTTCCCACCTCCTTTCATGCCAGAGTCTGTGCTACGGCCCTACCTTGTCTCCTCTCCTCCCTCCAACTGGCAGCCGTACAAACTCACAAATGGAAGGCATTTCATGAGCTCGATCCCTGCTGTATTGTTAAAACGGTTCAAGATATCATCTGCTTTTAGCTATAGCCCAAATAAAACATTCGGCCCCTTTTAACACACACACACTCATTGTTCACAGATCCTTAATTCTGTTCCCGAGGAAGTAATAGGGAATGCACAGTAAAAAGGTCGTTAAAAAAAAAAAAAGGGCAAATGCAAAGGAACAGCTCAGGAAGGACTAACATCAACCTCTTCAAGCAGCTGTCGCATACCGTTCGCCAAATCAGCATACTCTGATCAGCACATATTCTGGCTGAGCACCAAGAAAAATGTCAGCCCTCGCGGAGGAAGCCAAACCCTAACGACTCTGAAATTACCCCACAGTGGAGAGAAGAGCAGCCTGTCGGACAGCACCAGCCACCGGGGCCGGCAAACAGCAGTGCAAGGAGAGACTTCACTCGCGTGCGGAAACCAGAAGAGAGCCTCGTGCCTGCTCTCACTCCCACACGCCAGGCACTGAAAGGCTGGAAAAGACCCTGTTTTGGCTAGAAGAGGATTCCTCCAAAGCAAGCATTGCACAGAGAGTAGCGGGCCGTCAGAGGCCAGCCCAGCCTTGCCCTGGGAGCACACTGGACAGGGGCGGCACAGCACCGAGGCCCTCGGGAAACCCGAGAGGGTATTGCAACTTAGACAGCACCCTGAACACCTAAATTAAACGAGGGCTCAAATGGCAGCCCAGAATACATCCAACCCCGTGCTTCTGGCTTGCGAGTTCGGCGCTGTGCCCCACAGATGCACAACTTCTGAGTTTTATCCTTTGAGCTCTGGAAAACCTCCAAACAGGTACTAATGAAATCCCAAGGAGCCAGGGTATGCCTGCTAATGCAGAGAGCGCTCCAGAGCTGCCATTTTACCCTCTCAAGAATTGCCAGAGTGGGCAATCGTCTGGGGAAAAAGGCTGGGGGCTGGGGCATGGGTTACGTGGCGCTTTACACAAATCCCACTATTGTGGCCGCAGCGATAAATTATCCTCACGGTCCTTTACAGCAGAGAGAGCTGTACAGAGGTGATGGAGAGGAATGCTAAATGAACAGAAGTCCCATGTGATGTATCAACTTATTGCTGGAATAAAATACCCAAGAAAGCAAGCAGGAATTCTGTCATGTCGCATTACTCTAATTGCTCCTGGACTCCAGTCCCACTGGGTCACAGTTTGTTTCAATTTTTACTGGGTCTATTTGGCTGCTCCTTCACCTCTCTCCCCTTCAGCACTCACAGTCTGTCCGGCTCCAAACAACTTCTCATTAACTTACTATCAAACAACCTTCCTCGCCCCTTTTCAATCCTTAAAGTGCACTTGCCGGATGGACAAACCCCCTTTGCACTGCAGGAGGTGTCCAACACTCCTGGGCCCTTTCTTAATCTGTCCCCCCCCAAAACTGCTTCAGTCCCTGGCCACTCAGACGTGATGCTGCATGGCCAAAATCTCAAATCTCTCTCTCAGCCCCTGCTGCAAATGGAATCAGTCACTTTTCTTTGTAATGTAGAGTCACTTACCTACTGGGGGATGGAGAGAAACTATGAGCTCATTGCTCATACAATAAAAGATGGAAACAATTTTAGAGAGCTGCTCATTAGAGACCATCTCCTATCAGCAGCTCCATGAATCATTTGCTGCTTCTTGTTTTTATTTATTTACTGAAATGCCGGTGCCCTCTCATTAGCCAAAGTCCAGAACATAAAATTAACGCATGCTGAAATCATTCAGGGCAAAACTCCAAAATCTTTCTTTACTCAGGATTTACTTCAAGATTTCTTTACAGAGATACCACATTTTCTGAAATTCCCTTTTCCTTCCAACCTGAGGCCAAATCCCGTGTATCAGAATAGCATTTGATTGTGAAAATATTGCCACTGAAGACTGCTCCAGCCCCACAGCAAACTACTTTCAACCAGAGTCTGTGATGCCATTTCCTCAGCTACAGAAAATCTGGGGTAATCCTTTCGTGTCAAGTTGTGCACCCCAGTTCCACAAAGCACTTAATTTCAGGCATTTGGGGATTTAAGGCCATCCCTGCTCTGTGAGACACCCACGCACGGGCTAAAAAGTTTTTCTGAAATATGGGGTGGTGGAATTAAAACACACAAGCTTTGAGCCTGAAATCATCCACCCTAAATTCCCTCAAGACCCTGTGCCTTGCATATCCTACCAGCTGCCCCCAGTCTTCAGAGGTCGTTAGAGAATAGGAAAAACAAGATCTCGGGGAGAATTCAGACCAGATAAAACGCAGCCTTTGTGCATGAATTAGGTGCTGACCTCCTGCATGCAGGGAAGGTCCCATTTCCACAGTCAGGACAGTAAAACCATGTGGTAGATGCCACGGGAGAACTCAGAAACTGCTGAGGCCTCCTGGGAACACTGCACGTTTTGAACACGCCGCTCCGATGCAGAGCAAAATCTGCTCGCTTTAACTTCCCTGCACAAATAATAGTTTTGTGTCACGTGCACACCCCTAGTAAATTCCTTAAGATGTTCACTTTGTTTCTCAGTAACTTAATAACTTGCTTAGACTGTTCAAAGGCAAGTGTTAATTTAAACTTTATAAATCATACCTTGTTTTTAGAACAGGAAAATGAGGGCCCTATTAAGCTCAGAGATTTAATAGTGACCTGAAACCTTCCCTAATAAAACTGCATGCTCCAAACCATATTTCTTTCCAGAAATGAAAACATTTAGAAGGTTTTCCTGGCCACCAAGAGTTGAAAAATACATTTAACACTGCACTTAATCCCCATAGACTCAATGACCAGGCTAGTAAAGAGGCCCTTAAACTTCCTGCATATCTACATATGCCTTCCTAAATAACTGGAAGGAGAACTAGCTCTTGCCTGACAAAACTTTCAGCATTGTGTTCGTTTCCACCAGTGATTCTTGCAAGCTTTTTTAAATTTTATTATTTTAGAAGCATTAACAACTGCACACGAAAGATAAATCCCAAGCTACTCAGCACAATAAAGAACTAAGGGGAGGAATAATACCATCATTGGTGAAATCAGGAACGCTGACTTACCAGTACCAAAACTTTCCTCTCCACACAGAGACAGTTTGTTTGCATCCATCAAGTTTCCAAAGAACTTCCAGCCAGTTGGAGTTTCATACAAAGCAATCTTTGTAGCATGGGCCACCCTTCAAAGGTAAGAAGGCTAAGTCACATCACGGCTGGACTCTTAGCACTCCCATGTGAAATACTGCAGTAGGAGCTTCAGTTGCTACCACGCATCTCTTTTGGGGTAACACTGAAGGCAGGTCATGCCACTGTTTTGGTTTTTTACAACGAACAATTCTTTGTGCAGCAATCCTCTATTTTATCCCGGTGTAACATTTGGGAAATGGGTGGGATGCGCAACTAAAGAATAAATATAAACACACTGCTCTTCTAAAGCAATTTTAAGTTGTAGATCTCAAAGCATTTAACAAAGAAAGTATTACTATAAAATTAAAACAAAACAAAAAAAAAGGGTGGGGAGGATCATTTGTTTGGGCTTATCTGTAGAGAAAAGAAAGAGCCAAGAGCAGAGCCCAGCTCTGCCATGTCTGCAAACAGGATTTAATTCATTAAACTTCACTGCCTCCCCTGGCAGCCAGCCCACAGCAGCCCTGGCACTGCGTCACCCTTCGGGCGGACCATGCACTCACTCCCCACTATAGACATGTGTTAAACCACTAAAAAAGGGACAGTCCCTCTCCTTGGCAGGGCTCCCCTCCCCTCTCCCACCACACACAGACATAGATGCTACCTGTCAAGAGCCCCACTGGTGGGCATGCTCCGGGCAAAGCCACGGACTCCAGTCTGCTGGAAATAAGGGATACTGAAAATATTGGCAGCGATGACGGCGACAGAGTCGGAGGGGTTCACAAAGAAGCCGTGTTTCCCAAGAATCATGTTGCGATCCTAGTGAAGACAAGAGAGAAACAGCTCTCATCCCCGCTTAGCGCAAAAAGGCTGCAGTGGCAGAAGTTGTTCTACTTGGCAGGCGCAGCCTATAAACCCAACAACTCACAGAGATTTCTGACTGCACTGAAATAAATACAGAGTTTTGAAAAAGTTAAATAGCAACACCTGTCTAGTATTTCGCCTTCCTGCTGATTTTTCACAGCCTTTAAAGCTACTTAAATACAGTTTGGACTTCATTATTAACACAGTAGCCAACTAGTGCCATGGTGGCAAACTGCAGCAAGTGGTTCACTTCTATTCGCAATTACAGAAGGGAGAGAGGGAGAAAAAAGCTCTTCGCCTTCGCCCTCCTCTGCTTAAAAGCAGCTGAGCGGTCACTCCCCCACAACTGACTAGAGGGCAAAAAGGTGAATACAGAACAGCCCATTTACCCCATCTCCATCAAAGGCAGCTCCAAAGTCATACTCTCCTGTCTTCATGGTCTGGACCAGGTCAGCAGCATAGGTTAAGTTGGGGTCGGGATGGTGGCCACCGAAGTCCTCTAGCGGGGTGCAGTTCACAGCTGAATTTGCTGGGGCTCCGAGCTCTTCACACAGGATCTTTTTTACATAAGGGCCCACAACTATCACAGCAAAACATGAAGAGGAAACGCGTCAGCCTCTGCCCTCAGGCAGCTCTGCACCAGCCACATAATCACTCAGGCCTCCGGTCTGCTCACTTTGGGTCAGTTTATATGGTTTATGGTACTAAAGCACAAGCGCTCACATCAAAAGCCCCAGGCAGCACATAGGTGCGCTTAAGCCTGATCCATCCAGGCACACAAGCTCTTGCCAAAGTGAGCTTTTCAGCTAAGGGGCTGTCCCACTAAATAAGTGAAACCACTCATGGGTTTAGAAGTGAGGATGAGCCTATGCCAGGGGCTCAGTGTGTGAGCCAGGACCCCACTGTGAAGGGCTTATGCCCCAAGTGCTCCAAGGTATTAGTATGACAGCCCCACGTAACAGAACAAAACGCACGTGTGATTCACAGACATCCAGCAGTACAATAGGATTTACTGCTCTCAAACACTAATAATGTAGACAATAAAAAATAAGTGAGCATTGGAATGAGAATGGCCTGGAGACAAGAGAAACAAGATGCTAAGAAAGCTAAGGTGCTCCTGAAAACGTCTACTGAAAGAGACTCACAAGCTTGGCATATATGTTAAATTATATAAAACAGTCCAATGGTCCCATTTTTGTACTTAAATATCTATGGACAGACCTTTCCCTAACCACTGTGACCTGCACAGGACATCGACTGATGCAAAGTCTGCCAGGGCAGCTCGGATCACAGCATCAGCATCACAGCATCTCTCAGGTGTGGACTGACGTGCGTGAGCCATACAGCAGCCCCCCCCGAACCCCAAACATTTCCCAAGTCCAAACATTTGACAAAAGAAAACAATGTAAAGCCATAAAAAGTTTGCCTGCAAAAAGAAAAATGCAACATGTTGCAAAACAAGAAACAAATTTGCAAATTATGGATATAAATACCAGAAAAAATTTTCTCTCTGATGTAGGTGGCAAAGCCCCGGGAACATCCGGTGCCCCGCAACCCTGCAAACCCAAGTCCACCCGTACCTCCGTGCATAGCATCTATCCGAATCTTGAGGTGGTTTTTCCCTGAAAGCAGTTCCTTTAATGCATTGAAGTCGAAGATGTTCCTCAGCATATTCGCATAAGCTTCTACTGAGTCCACAATTTCCACTGGAAAAAAAAGTAAACAGACACCAACTCTCAGAGTCTGAAATCTTTGCAGAAAAATGATTTTGCTACACGTGGCAGCATGCTGACGGTCCTTAGTGCAACGGGCCAGGGCTCAGCATAAAGTCTTTAAACATCCCATAGAATGATTTCATAAAGACAATAATAATGGTCCTATATTAAGAATGTAATTACAGGCTGTCACTGCTAATTGGGTTACAGACCAAACGGACCAATAAAATCCTTAAGACAATCACTGTTGCCAGCTACGGCTCCCTGGACTTCTTTGGAGAGGGCTCAGTCCCACTCCGCTTACCTGGAGAGTGGGATTAAAGGAAAAGGGGGGAAAAAAAAAAATAAAAACAGATCTCCAACTTCCATCAAAGTCAGTGGGAACTGTGCACCTAACAGTTTGAAAAAGTTGCACCTTTGCAGCTAACATATGAAGACAGAGCCATTGAAACCCCATTAACATAAAAATCCCACTGTATGGAAATGGGGACTGAGAGAAATAACAACTTTTATAATCTTTTGATGTAATTTTTTTTTTTTTAATTACAAGCACAGGTCACCAGGAGATGGTAAAAAATGGTTGCAGTAAGTGTTTTTCAAAAGTCTTTTTTTCATGTATTTTCATATTTTACTGCTAATTAACAAAAGTCACGTGTGAAATGTAATGGCTTTCCCCACTCACAGAGAGAGCTTTTATATGTGAAACCATGGAAAAAAATCAGTTACAAAGATTAAACACTAACACTATAATTTTTAATCAGGAAAATGCACTTTAACTGCAGAGTTGTCTGTTTTGCAAGTACATGTTAATGGTAGCCTTACAGACAAAATAGTCTCTGGTTTTAGTGAAGTTTGACGGACCAGATTTACCTACTGAAGTACAACCTCTTGTAGGACAGAAACAATGATACAATTAAAATAGCTAACACAAGGTAAGATGCAGGCCAAAAAAAAAAAAAAAAAAAAAAAAAGCCAGGATGCCAGGGTCACCAGGAGCGATGTCCTTGCTTGGATTATCCAAGAGGTGAGAAGGAGAGGTCAGAATGGCCACGTCTGTCCTTCAGAAACACCAAATGTCCTTGCCCGGTCATGGCAGGTCCACGCTAACTCCACCTGAAAGGAAACTTTCCAAGAGGAAGAAGAGTCGTTTACCTGTAAATGGTTTAAATTTGTTCTCCAAGTCAAACTGCTGTTTCCCAATGGTGGCCAGGTCCACCTGGAGATCTGGGCAGATTGCATACTCTTCAATTTTCTTGCTGATTTGGAAAATTTTGTCTGTGATACCTTCAGGAGCAGGACCTGCAAGATAAAATGGGCAAGGGGGAAGACGTTAAAGAACCAGACTGCAAGAGGAGCGTACTTCAGAAGTATAGCAAAAGATCTGGGGCTGGGAAACCTCCCTAGGAGAGGAATATCGGGGAACGAGGGGAGCAGATCAATGTCTTGCTCTGTTTAGGGAAACCCACTGCTCAGGGCACTGAATCCCTGTGATATTATGACAGTTAAATTAGGTTCCTCGGGGTCAACACAAGAAACGGCCAAACAGAAACAAAGCAAATCAAAACGAACCAAGCGACCTTACCTCCATTGGCAATATTGAATTTAATGCCAAAATCCCCATTGGGCCCACCGGGGTTGTGACTGGCTGTCAGAATGATGCCACCGATGGCTTTGATTTTCCTGATGATGCAGGACACCGCTGGGGTGGAGAGAATGCCGTTCTGCCCGATGACCAAGCGGCCAATCTGGAAATTAAAGAGCAAAACAAACTACTGTGAGTCCCAAATCCTAAAACCAGCAAAACTGCTAAACCCCCAAACACTGGTGACAGGTAAACCAGAGCCTCCAGGAGAGATGCTGCTTCTCTGCAAGCAAACAGCTTCTTCCTGGGAGGCTGCCGAAGCTCTCCGCTGCGTACAGTGAAGTTCAGCATCTGACCCTGCTCTGTTGTGCCTTTTTAGCATCTGCCTTCATGAATGCTGCAGCTCAACTGGACATGGCAGCTTGCACTGAAGAGCTGAGCTTTCCAGAGGCATCTAAACAACAACCAAAAAAAAAAACCAACCCCAAACCCTTTGGCTATGGTCTCGAACATCGCTTTCAAAAGACACAATGGGATTGAGAGAAGCCAAAACAAAACAAAACAAAACAATCGAACATCATCCCTGCTCCCGTGGAACCAGCTGCAGATTCTCTTACTTGCAGTGGGTAACACACCTCCTTCCCATAAATTCAGTAATATCACCAAGATTAAATCTAAACCAATGTGCTACGCAACACGAGGTAATCAGGATCCGGTTGCTGGAGTTCATGTAATAAAACAGAAGACAAATGTTTTTCTGGAAGAACATGCTCCTTACCATAGCCCCCAAATGAGGTGACAGAGATTTGAAAAAATACCAGACTACCCTCCATCAACAGAGGAGATTAGACCCTGTATGCAACTGAGAAAAGAGGAGGAATTTCATTCAAACACAATATAAACCAGAAAACAAAAGGCGATGTTCCCAGACTGAAGGTCCACGTTCAGTGCTAAGCCAAGGGCACTGGATGACTGCGATTCCTCTCCCGCGGCACTGCCTGGTGCTAAGCCCCGGCTTCGCTGCCGATCGGTTATTACATGCTACAGCTGTCACAGACCGGCACGGCAAGCGAGGCGCCGCTAAAAGAACTGCACTTCTAGCAAACGACGAGCATAAATGTGAAACAGCGGTTTAGAAACCCAAAGTGAATGCCCTTCTTTCAGCTGGCCATAGTAGCTAACATTACAGCCCTCACAGTGCCTACCTACCAGGCTGATCACACTAGTTTATTACGCCATACATTTAATTTGAAGTACTCCAACCTCCATGGCTTTTGCTTTTTTCCCCATTCTCAGTCCAAGCCAGCACACCTTGTCTCGTGTTTTATTCCAGCCTCCAAGTCTTGCTCCTTCAGTTTCACTGAGAGTTAATGCAGTCTCCAGGAAGCTCCTCTCTAAAACTTCATCTTTTGTTTCCCAGCTCCCCTTCCAGGGTCACGTCCAGCCACAACACCCCTCTGCATTGGTGCTCTGCCAGGCCTGGCATGCAGCTCAAGGGATGCTGCGGAGGACTGGCAAAACAAGGGAGTTTCTCTCCCAAACCACGCAGCAGCTGCAGGAGAGCTGGGTGAACACATCAAATCCCTTGTCCTTACCCAACTTCTCCTCCCTGCACACCTGAACTGCGGCTTTCGCATGTGCATTGCTGCTCCCGCAGCGAGGAAGGAAAAGAAGAAAAACTTGTCACCGTACAAGCTGCTCCGTGATTTGGGGTCCTCCTTGGCTTTCCGAGGTTTTCAGCTGTCGTTCCCCACCCAGCCAATGCTAAATCCTTTGTGGTAACCACTGGAAAAAGTTGCTCAGCGTAGCAGCGTGCTGAGCAATTTACACTTCATCTTTTTTAATTCTCTGGAATTTCTTATGAGAAAAATCTAAGGATGTAATGATGCAGAAATACCTTTCACAGAATGCTGAAAACAGACCTGTTCACAAACAGACCCACTTTGTGCGGCGATTTTGGGTTACAACGCTTCGAAGCAATCCAGGCAACACTTCCACCCTGGTTTTACTGAAAGCCCCACTAAGATGCACATCTTTCAAAGGAGACCTCCTGCGGCTCCCCTCCTCCCCCCAGTAACGCAGGCTGATGCTTTCACACCAAAAACATGTTTTCCAGACCAAGGAAGCTGGTGTCCACAGATCCATCGTGTCATCAGCACACCGTTCCAGTCCTCTTTCTGGAAAAGAGATGCACCACAAGATGCACCAATCCTATATACTGTGCCACAGTTACAGTCTCCAAATAGAGACACTTCTATTTATACGAGTCAGGTTAAGCGGATAAACTACCTTGGTCATTTCCTTTAACCAAATAATCATCATTTAAAACATGCAATGGGATGCTACCGACATAGCAAGGGTGCTTGGCACAATCTGGAAATCCTGCTGACCCCACATTTGTAGAGGTAACAGTACCTGTCTCTGCCACACACCGATGATGAGATTTTCACATACTCAAAACAAAATATGCAGGCCCTCCTCGTGGTTTTTTATATTTGAAAACATCCTTGGGACTCATCCCTTCTATTCTATACAGCAAGATGAGCACAATGCTGATAGTCACAGGTATTAGCCAGACTGTATAAAAACAATCAATGAAAAATATCAAAGCCAGCAGGGAAACCAGATTTTAGCCAGACATGGGCCACACTGCTGGAAAGAAATACATGAGAGAAGTCTCAGCTGGTGAAGATCAGTCTAATCTCACCTTTACCAGCAGAAAATCTGTCCTAGTGTCAAGCAGTCCAAGCAGCAGGCCTGGCTCTTTGTGCACATTTTCCTGCTCTTCTGCTCAGCCCATACACTGACTTAAGAGGAATACATTAATTTGCAATGACAAAGGATTTTTTTTTTTCCCCAAGATGGATATGTTGATTTAAAAAAAAAAAAAATAAGTTCAGTTCTCTCCCTCTATTCTTGCATTCACTACTAACTACCCTGTTGTGATCAGGTAAGTTTTTCTGTCAAACAAATTCCTAAGAGCCAGGTCTCTTAGCGCAAAGTTTGCTCTGCACTAAGAGATCCAGGACAGACAGCAGAGTCTTTTCTTCTTAAAAAGCAGAAGGAAACAAAGACGAAACCCCAGTGCCCAAGAGCCTTGCAGTGCACGAAACGTGCTCTGCTGCAAACAGACAAGCCCACTGCTCTGCTTCCAAAATACAGACTTCCAGCACAATTGGAGATCACTGTAAAGGTTGCCACTCACTTGCTCACTCTCATCTTATTTCAATTTTCAAAGGTTCCCAGAGTACTTATCACATAGCCACAACTTATACCTGTTGAGAAAGAAACAACCATGTTTTGCCTTTTCATTTGCTCAGCAGCTCACACCAATGCTGAAAGAGCTTCTGCCGAGCCGTCACTGAACAGCGAGCCACGGCTCTACCGCTTACTTCGCTTCTGAACAGTATCAGGGTTTTATGATCTGATGGAGAGACTATGAAATCCACAGGTGCCAACAGCTTGTGGCATGTCAAAACACAAAACGAGAACGCACAAAAACCAAGCAATATTTATTTTCTTTGCTGCATGTGTATTCCCACATACTTCTATCCAACTGCGTCACTTAAAAGTGAAAAAACAGTAATTTCTGTACTACCAAACTGATTTTCCATTAAAAAGTTAACTAGTAGCAGTTGAATAAAGTCTTTGGGGAAATTAAATCTCATAGTGACTAATTTATTATGGTTTTCTGCATTTATCAGCTACACAACTATAGGAATTTAGTCAATTAACATTTACCAACCCCATTGGCAGCAGCCATTTGGACTATCAGTTCCACTGCAGACTTATTAAGGTATCTCCCATCACCTCCAACTACCATAGAAGATCCTTGTCGATCTCTTAGGTCTATGGAAAAAAATATACTCTGGATAAAATTCTGCAAATAGTTCATCTTGGATTCAAAATAAAAGGTCTTCTTCCGTAATCCACTGGTTCCTGGTTTCTGATCATTGTAAGGAGCTGTTGGCATGGTCAACAGAGGCAGAGGAGCATCTTCCATGTTCTTTTTTCATACAAATGCATTTAAAAAGTAAATTATACAAAATACAAAAATCAATCTTGACACCAGCAATGGCCCATCTATTAGACAGAAGTTCAGTGAAGCTGTTGAGCACCCAAAAATAGCTCCTTGAACCTTGAGCTGAATGCGGTTTCTGTAACTGAAGACGTTTTCTCACACTTGTTGCAGAGGATCAATGTCACGGAGAATACACAATTCCACGCTGTCGTCCCTCACTGAAACGGCTGGGAAAAGGGGATTTTTGCCTTCTTTATCATCTTCTGTTCTCCACGGGCACAGCTCCTTGCCATTCTGTGCTATCACCCACCGGAGCCAAGCACCCTCAATCCATCCGGTCCTCCCTTAGGGCAGGGGCGACGGGGAGGTGGTGAGCAGCTCAGCCCTCTGCTCGGATGCACCAACGTGCTGCCCCGGCGCGGAGCCCAGCGTTTTCGCCAGCCAAGCAGATCTGCACGGCAGCACCAGGCCGCTGGCCGGGGCCGGCCGTCACGCCGCTCCCCGGGAGGTAAGCCTCCAGCAGGCATGGCAGCTCTCTGCTGGAGTTATTTTGCAAAGTCTGGCGAGTTAAAGGTCACTCTTAAAATGGAAGGCAACAGATCTGTTACCTACAGCTCGCTCATACAACTCCTGCTTTGACAACCTGACTTCTCCATGGGCTCCCTCTCAAACACAGGGACGTTACCCAGAACGAATAGTGGGTCAACCTTTGTTTGACTAAGAAAAATTCAGAGTAGCTAAAAAGCCACAAGAGCAATGGTTTCAACTGAATACCCACACAAGTCTCACCAAGGGCAGTATATGTACCCGGAGTCATAAAAAAACCACAAAAAACTATCAAGTGTTTTGGAAAACTGCATCTGATAAAGCTATTCATTTTGGAGCAGCTTGAACACATACAGAAGAGACTCGGATACCAAGAAACTTTTATGAGGCATCATCTTCCTGAACATGAGGTAACTTTGAATGCTAGATTGAAATCAGAGTCTCCTCCAAACCTCTTCAATAACATTCGGAGTCCTCTGTCCGAGCTGCTGGAAACAATTTATAGATATTACTGGAGCAATTAAAGAACATACACTTTGTAATGACTCGGTTTGTCCCATTATTAAAAAGCAGAGGGGAAAAAGGAGATGTGTTCACAGCTGAATTGTGACAATTTATGAAGGCACTCAGAGGACTGTTTCCTGAGGTGCTGATTCTGTCATTGCTCCAAAAACTGACAGATTTTCTTCCAAGGGGTAGAGAGATCCTGTTATACTCATCAGTACATTAAAATCGAGCTGGATTATACTGAGGGGAAACCTCATGACTGAAGGCAGAAAAACACCTTTGGAGACAAAGGCCCTGCCTGACCTTCGGCAAAGATATCAGCCAAGTCCTGCGAGGGAGCCGAGGAGTCAGGCGAGCTCTCGTGTCTACTCCCTAGGGAGGGGATTTAATTCCCAAGGAAGGGGAATTTAATTCAGGTTTGCTCTCAGAAAGCAAAGCTATTTCAGCCATCTGTGAGAACCCCGAAGGCTGCTACCCTACACAGCCGCCTACCCAGGCTGGCCCCAGGGGCAAGCGCTGGCTTAGACAAAAGCCGGGACGTTGCAGGCTGAACACACCGCACATGAACCGGGCTGCCTGATCCATCCAGAGCCTTCTTGTCTCAGTGCCTCAGAAGCAATTTACTTTGCATGGGCTCAGAATTTGATTCCTTAATTCCTCTCTTTTCCCCACCAAACCACGCTGAAGCACGTGTACTACAGAACTAGGACAACACATATTTTACACTAACAGTGAGATTTCCTGGGTTATGCAGCTAGAAACAATTGGTTTGTATTTTATACATCCATGGTATTTCAGCATCCTGCAGCTGAGATGCCCTTTATTTTCATGGAAAGGCACAGGTTTCCCTCTAGTGGCACAGAAAACAAAATCCAGCCCCCAAAATGAGCTACGGGGAGCCTCACACCAGACAGTCCCCTGGCAGGAAAAGGCCTAAGCAAGCTCTTTCGTGCTTATTCCCCGTGAGATAAACTTACTGCCCTGTGAAATGCCACGGCATTAAGTGACAGGAGGAGGACGCAGGCCACCTACCAGCTCCTGCGGCTGCACAGAGGAGACGCACACGGACTTACCGGCAGGGAAAAGGCCTATGCAGGGTTAGGAATTCGTGCGTGTAATTAAGTGCACGTGTATTGGACAGAGGAATCAAACTACATTAAGCTGGAGAGGAAGGTGTTGGTCATTAGTGCCATGCTTATGTACATAAAATGAAACACGTTCTATCAAACGGAATATAAAATAGTGCATATAAAGCATAGGGGCAAGAACGGCATATACACCAACCCCACCTTTGGGGTGCTCACCTGGTCCCAGGGTTTTCCTGCAACACGTGCATCACTATTTGGGATAAACTAAATCACCAGTAACTGGCCAACCAGGACTGGTACAGGGGTTGGTGATCACACGGCTGCCAGAAGATTCAGAGGTGAAAAAAGCTCTACAAAGGTGGATCCTGACCACCTCTAAGGACTGGAGCAGAGACTGGGGAAGGGTCATTTGACCTGTGATCTGGGAGGCTTTGCTTGGATGACTGTAGTCATTACAGATCACTTACAGGCTGGAAAGGAATTCAGCAGGTCACCTGCTCCCTCCCCAGAAGTGGTGCAGGATCAAATACACCTAGGGCATCGTCCAGAAAGTTGATATAACTTGTTCTTCAAATCTTTGTCTCCAGGTAAGCTGTGCCAGTGCATAATTAGCCTTGCAGTTAGAAGTGTTTTCCTACAATCTGCTGTACATCTTCCTTGCTGTGGTTTCAGTCCTCTTGAGCTGACACAGAAAACAAATTGATCATAATCCTCTTCCTGACGGCTTCTCACACATTAAAAAAATCCATTAGCATATAGATTTTTGAGTGCCCTCTCTTTGCTACAGTAAACAACCCCAATCTCCTTAACTGTTCCTTGTGGTCGTATTTCCTAGGTCTCTTATTCCTCATGGCAGTCAGAGGCTGGTGAGGGTGTTTCCCCCTCCAAACAGCCGATCTGCTGTAGGCAGGGACATTTGCTAGCTTAGGTCCCCTTTTACTGTCTTGCACTTCAGACATGCAAGAAGAGAGTTAAAACTATGAACTAACTGTTGACTTTGGTTAATGATAAAAAGACAGACAAGACCATTTTGAGAGGACTTAAACCTCAGTAAAACATTGCAGAGCATGCAGCTCCTCCCTTGGCTCAATACTGTCCGTCCCTGCCCCATCCCCTCTCCCACCGCGTGAGCTCTGCCATCTTCCCTCATCCCACCCACTCAGGGCTGCAGGCTGTCTGGAGCCTTCCCCAAGCCTGGGATCAGGCAGCTGGGCTCTCCCAACCTCCCACTCTGACACTAACCCATCCTCAGCACAGCCTTCCTCCGAGCTACATGTTATATTTTGACATTCAGGCAAGCAAAATAGTTGGGGGAGGGAAAACCCACTGTGCAAAAGCCAGACTGAACAGTAATTCTCTCTTCTCATCCCCTGCAAACACCCTTGGGTCAGACTTCTCCAGGGTCCAGGATGCCCTCTCCTCCGTGAGCAGCCCCTCTCCTCTCCTTTCAGCTTCTTCCCATTCCTCTGTCTCGCACTTGTCTCTCCCCATTCAGTGGGCGTTATCCTTATGCTCTTTTTCTGTGATTAGTCAAAAAGTTACACTGCATGAAGCCCCAGGGAACAACTGGAGTCAAATCAGGTATTTTGCACTTATTTTGTGACTCTCCTTCACAACAGAAATCACATTTCCCTAGCTCCTGCGCACATTTCCCTAGTCCCTGCACTGCTGCCTGCACGCTCACCGTAAGAGGGTGCCAAGAGCCCTGAACAACCCCGCTGTTCAGCTGCCAAAACCATGCACTTTCTGCCCGAGTACAACTCTGGTCCAGGCAGCCACTCCTGTGTGTGACATTTGGCAATGCCAAGACAAATGGAGCCCAAGTAAAATAAATAGACCAACTGCAAGCCTATTAGTCATACAAGGAGTGTTGCTCCAACTGCAAAACTCTTTGTTTCCATAAGAATTAATTAAAAACCTAGGTTTTGAAGTTGCTGTAGAGATTCCAGAGAGGCAAAATATCTGGCACCATCTCGACATACATGCAACCACATACATACGAATCACTCCAGAATTAAAAGACGTTGTTCTGTACCTACATTGCACCTGTGTTAAAATTAAGAGACAAGCTAGATGGGTGGCAGAGAAAGGGCTCTGCAGGGCTAGGGATGAAACCACCATCTGCAGGGCTGCCATAGATATTGTGATGGGCTCCAGGTTTGTCACACCGGGAGGGGCTGATCCTCCCTTTGCCAGGAGAGAAGTACACACCAGCAACCAAGATTGAGAAACCTTCTGTTCAAAGATCAGCTCTTCAAAGTACCCCCAAATCTGCATATTACCTTGGACTGCCCTGGTGTTTGCTGTCCTGCCCCTGCACTGGGGGACGGGAGAGGGATTCCAGCTGGTTTACCTCGAGCAGACCCAGGAATGCTCCGGGATTTCTGGCCCCAGCCTGCTGAGAGATAGCCCCTGTCCCTGGATCCTCTTAGAAACCAGCACCTGAACCCAAAAAATTACAAAATGCAGACAAGGTTGTGGAGCAGAGGGAGGGCACTGGCTGGCTCGGCCAGATGCTAGCATGAGGAAGAGACACATATCTGGTTAAACCTTGCAGGATCAGGGACAGAAGCTCTGGTCTGAGGTCTACAGGGCCAAGCTGCTGTCTGGTAGCAAGCCAGTAACCCACAGTATATATATGTGAAGGTGAGGTGGCTATACATAGCAGGGAATAGCGTGGATAGAAGGGGAGAAGGGGAGACATACACAAGTGTTTTCTCACGGACTTACTAGGATGTGCTAGAGAAGCTTCGTCTGTGGGCCCAGGGGTAAAAAGCGGCTGAAGTAGAGTCGCAGGAAAGAGGGCTGGAAGGGCTGTGGAGAGGTCACCTAGGCTCTGCCCTAGGCAGGGTCAACGCTACCCAAACCATTCTCATTAGAGGTTTTCCCAGACAGAGATTCAATGACCTCCCCAGGCAACACACTCCCTTCATTAGCCTTAAGCTTCCAAAATGCTTGCTAATGTCTAACCTAAACCTCCACTGTTGCAAGCTTAATTCCTTCCCTATCCCCAGCAGGCCAGAGAACAATTTATTACCTTCCTCCCTGCAGCATCATTGCAGTCGTCTCCAGACTGCCAGCCATGCTTCCCCATCTCTAGGCTAAGTTCATTCCTTCCTCACTGGCCCCATCTGCCCAACCTCAGGTCACTCCTGCTGGAGTCTCCCCCAAGCAGACTGCATCCTCTCTGAGGGGTGGTACCCCAGATCAGGACTTACATTCCTGGTGAGACTTTACTTCCTGGGTTTCACTTACAACAACCTTATTTAAAAATCTAGGAATGACGTTTGTTTTTCTGGATAACTGGATGATACTGCCAACAGTCTTTGTGGTCTGCTCATCAGATCTGCTGCTTAGTATGTTACTCTGCAACTTCTACTAGGATTATAAACGTACATATTACATTTGTATTTTATTACTTCTGCCTATGCATCCTTCTTTGCACTTCTTCTTACTGATATCCTATGTTATTTCTATTTATTTCTAAGATGTGTTCCAATTCATCATTTGAAACATGAATCAATATATTGGCTAGCTCAGAGAGAACCATGACAGGATGGCAAGGGCACACCATCGCGCATTTCTTGATCTTGGTGCAGCTCAGTCTTGGCATAAGACATAAGGGTAGCACCTATTCAGTCCAGCTCACCTATCCCAAACTTTGCCTTGACAAAAGACAAGGCATTAGACTCTGTCCTGCTGCCCTACCAGCACAGCCAGAGCCGGGACTTCTGGTTATATGGAGTCATTGTTCCAGGAGATTACAGTTAAACCCCTGTTAGTACGAATTTCAACTCTCGTCTGCTGGATTTGCAGAGATTAACTGCAAAGCACCTCAGCTCTTCCTTTGAGCTGGAGTTTCATTACTGTAGAGTTTAAAATTCCAAAAAGGCACTGAAACTGGACAACCTGACCACTGCCTTAATAATCTTCAATTGTAAACCGATATAAACCAATTAACTTTACAGGCAAAAAGAAGCTAAGCTAGTGTAAAAGCAGTCTCCAAGCTCTAAGAGCTGCTGCATGCATGGTTGTCTTCTAAAACCCACCGTAATCCGAAGCCAGGGCTTATCTGCATGGGAATGCTCATGGACACAATTGGTATCTAAATTCCTTACTTCAGATATCACATCTCAATTTCCCCTTCTGCTTCTGAGAAAAACAGTAACGTAAGAAAGACAGGAAATTGAGGTTTTTCTTAATGGCCTGTAGGATCTAGCATCACTGCATCTAATTCTGGTACACAGGGATTGCTTTTTGGAGTAACTTTCTTTATGATCACTTTAGTTTGATGTTTTTAATACCAGGAGCTTTTACTTAAAGGGAAGATCTGACCCTGAGGACTGAGGGAGTCTATTCTTCAGGATAACGATGCCAGTTGCTGAATGGATGAAGGTCTGTAAACCAACAAGGCTAAGGCTGGATGCACAGTGTTGTGTGGAGACAGGAACAAGAAGAAGAGACGTCGGTAACAGGTTTCTTAAAAACTAGGTAAGAAAAACAAGTGAGGCTGGCACAAGGGTAAGCAATAATGAACGCTTCCCATCAGTAGGCCCAAAGCAGATCACAGATGTGCCGGTCCCACTATGCCCCTTCCACAGCTGGGATGCTGAGGCCGGGAACGCGGGCACGCTCTAGCCGTGACCAGAACATGGCTCTCCAAGCCTGCACTGCACCGTACTGCTTATTACGGGCTCAGCGGCACCGTCAGAAAGGGAACTGGTCTGGAGGCTATGGCAAAAGAGCACACAAAAAGAGAGCAGAGCTACAAAAGTAGAGCAGTGGCAAACAAAGAGCTGCTGAGCAATGCAACAGAGTTTAAACACTTGGTTTCCCTGGGATAATTGAGTGGGGAAAAAGGTTAATAGCAGCCAAGCCAGGAAACCAAACTTTCTAGGGTAGAGAGCAGTATTTCTAATAAAAGCACTGTTTGTCCTGCAGCAGTAAAACAAAACCAGGCTAGTATTTAACATGCAAAGCACTGCCTGGCATTCAAAACACCTTCAAGCAATTTGCTTTAATGTAGTTACTTTGCAGCACTTTGAAATCTGTTTATGTAAGAAGGAACCAGAGGCACAGTAAATTTGTTGAATAGCAGGTGACAATGTTAGTGAATCAACCTGGTGCTAGCTACATGATCAGATCTAGATGTATAGCTTCGATTCCATAATTTTTGCATGCTTTTGACATAAAGCTGTTGTACAGCCACAATTCTACTCTGACAGGTGATGCTTCAACAGGAGCTTTTAAGCTTTTATTCACGTAATTAGAGAGTCAGACTCATTAACTATGTGGGAATAACAAGGAAACCTGGCACAACAGACCAAAACAAAGCAGGTAGGCTACACTGGATGCCAACTGAGAATGGCAAAACCAACAATCTCTATTTTAGTTTACTTATATAAATGCAAACTTATAAATAGGATAAACACTCCTTAATCACGCAACTACAAATTGAGTTGTTGCTAGTCAAATATAAGTCCTTAATCATATATTAACCATTCCAGATGGAGACAAAACTAAAATTCACTTTAGCATCCTTTCCTTTTACGTTGTAAAACTAACAATCATAAACTGTGGTCATCAGGTTTCTCCTGTGGCTCGAGAGGACCATTCAAGCAGATCTTAAAACCACATGATTTTAAAGTATTAATCCAAACACCTCTTAATCCCTAGGACCAGAAATACAGTTTTCCAACACTTGCTCTGGCACAGGTGGCTGGCTGGCTGACTGACTTTAGATGAGTGAATACAGCCTGGTATAACATACCTTGTCAATCAAGCAGTCAGAAGAGCTATGTTAGAAAAGACTGTAGCCCAAACTTACCTTCATTATATCTTTATTCCTTACTTCTTGTTTTCAGTTTTACCACATTCGTGCTATAACTGTATACCAGTCCCTCCTCACATGCACTGTAATAACCACTTCTCCACGGAGAAAACAGCACTGTCAGTTCAGGTGTCCAGACAGGGCAGTGCAGTCACCTCTGGAGTTTTCTCTACATTACTCAGTATTTCTCAGCGTGAGATTACAGAGTCTTTCTCCGAGACCTGGCCGCTGGAATCAGGAGACCCCCCAAGAGCCCAGCACTCAGACAAAACCACAGTCTCCAGGAACAAGTTACCATGTGTCCCCTGTTCTGCAGTACGCTTTCTTACCAGTTAACAGAAGTAGTCCACCCTTCTCTTTGAAGGGTAGGCGACTTCCAGTTGCTTCACATTTATTATGAAGAAACAGGATTTTCATGGGCTCTTACTCAACTACACTGTGGTAACTATCAGAGAACTAATACTTGCAATGACAGAGAAAAACCACGAAGCAAGCATCCCCTAACCATTCCAAAATAGGAAAGCAAGTACATAGAAATTTATTAAAAGCTAGCATTTTACATTTGCTAAAGAAACTTTCTATTTTTAGTCACCTCCTTTCTTGGGACCTGACGGTTTTGCCATTCTTGAGTTTGGCAATGCAATACTTGCACTGCCTTATACAGGCCGGTGCCACTCAAACTTAGCCAGCAATTGTAGATCAAGTTTTCCATGGCTCTGTATTCTGCAGGTCACTTCACTGCACCTCCTCCTGGTTACTTATTCAGGCTTTACGTGCTGCTCATTTATTAAAGAATTTGGGGGATATTTTGCTCTTCTCTTCAACGCTTCCTTATGAGGTCTTTTTCCTCCTCTTTTTTAAATGGCATATGTAGATCTACGATTTTGTGGCGCTTTTGACCTGCCAGTCCTCTTTGAATCTCTGGGGGGAAAAAATGGGGTAATTTCATGGCACTCTACAGCGCTCCGGCAAGTCTATACCACTGCCTCTGTTCTGCTACAACAAAGGTATAGAGAACCTGCGTCAGTAGATGACTGGTAATGCTGTAATATTGCCAAATTTTTGCTTGAAATAGTCTAGCATTTTGTCTCAGGCCATGGCCATTATCTTGTTTTATAAATTAATGATTCAGAACGAAGAGCTTTTAAAGTAAAACTTCTCACTTCATATACTAGCATCTTGGCTCTTAACCCACACATTCTTCCACCTGTTTTCTTCCCCTACCTCCCGTTTCCTTTCTTGCCTTTCCAGAACATTCTTCTGACGTTAGAGCCAATTCTGTCCTAGCACTTTGAATTCACGCGGACAAAATACTACAAGGCAAACGCCCAATAGCAAGTGCACCCCTTGGGACCTGCTTCTGCAACTCTGGCAGAAAGCTCAGCGCTGTAATGCTGCACATACACAAGCGTCTGCACGATCAGGGTGGAGGATTCGAGCAGTGACTGGCCCTCGACCCCCTCCCAAGAAGACACCTAATCAGGCCCTAGCGTGATCTACCGTCAGGCCCTTGCTCACTTCTGGAATTAAGCTGAGACACAGATGACAGAGAAGTCCTCAGTGTCTGGAAGGCTGCCACATCCCACCAGGCCCCGGGTGCACATCCAAAAACCTGTACAAACTAAGGCTTTATCCCAGGGAACAAGACTCCCAGTCTGTTTATTCATAGGGATTCAAGGTGCTGTCTGTACGTGCAGTCAGGCACGAATGCTGCACGTTTCAACCCCAACACCTTCTTAGAACAAGTAAATAAACCAGCGTCTGTTGCTTTTCCCGTCAGGGAAGGCTGCACTGTCCATCACTTCCACAGGTGCACAGGGCAAGGCCGGCGCTGCTAAGGGATGCTGGGTCACAGACTGAAAGTTGAACAGCTACCACAAATCACAAAAGACAAATTTCTACGTGGCTTAAAAAGAAACATTATTTGCTTCTTTATGCCATAAGAAGGCAGCGATGTCAAATTAACTTCATTTTTCCCTTAAGAAGCCAGACATTTAAAGGTACTGAGGCACCTGACTGCCACCGGGAAGCTGAAATAGGCAACTCTAAGGTTTTACCCTAACGTCCAACCCTAACCACCGAGCATCCTCTGCCCACTCTCTCCTTGTTGGCCTGTGAGGAAGAAAGTTCACTGCTGATGAGGAGGAGTCAGGTTTCCCAGCAGAAGGGGATGTTTTTCATTTGGAAAAGACCAAATGTAGGGAAAAGCCTCCCTTTGCAAATTCACCTTCTGTGCAGCTATCCCTACCAACACCACGTTCCCTGCTGGGCTTCTCTTGGGTTGACCAAATTACAGGCCCAAGACAAATGAACAAGGATGAAGTCTCCAGCAGCGAGACGCCGTCCAGCGTTGTGGAACGAAGCGTTGCTCCCCACCCGGCACACCTCACCACCAGCACCTGGTGCCACTGGTTTGTGTTGTTAGCTGGAAAAAGACAACTGTAGCCCAAAGCAAGAAAAAGCAGTAAGAGGAAAGCTGCGCTTCCTTCCCCGCCTCCGCACCTGCAGAAGTCTGATCGCTCCCGCACGTATCAAAGAGAGGTAAAACTACCAGGTAATGTTTACTGCGTGGAACACGAGCTGTCCCCACGCTGAGTGGATGTGTCATCCCCTGACTGACTTCCACCCGCGAAGCGCCCGCGGTTTCCTGCGGCCGCTGCCAGCTCGCAGCCGCCGCCGGCCCGGCCCGCTCCCCCCGCGGAGCCGGACCAGCCTCCGCCCCGGGGCGACACCGTTTTCCCGCCGAGAGGTGAAGGTGAACGTCAGGGAGCGCAGCCCCGCGTCCCCCGCCCGCGGCGCCGGGGCCCTACCCCGTTGGCGGCGGCGATGCGGACGATGAGCTGGATGGCGTCCCTCATGTAGAAGCGGCCGTCCCCCCCCACCACCAGCGTGGCCTCTTGGCGCTCGGCCGGCGGCACGGTGGCCAGGATGCTCTGGATGAAGTTCTCGGTGTAGTGGGCATTGCTCTGGAAGACCGTCACCCGCTTGCGCAGCCCGCTGGTACCGGGTTTCTGGTCGCCGTACGGCTTGGTCTTCACCGTCACGATCCGCACCATGGCTGGCCGCCGCTGCGAGTTCCGGGCGGCAGCGGCGAGGGGGGGGAGCCGCAGCCGGAGCCGGCCCCGTGCCCGCCACCGCTCCCGCCCCGCCGCCCGCCCCTTAAAGGCGCCGCCAGCCCCGGGGACGAGGGGACGGGGGGGTCCGTCCCGGGGACAGGGGGGGTCCCTCCCGCTCTCCCTTCCCAGTCTCGTACTGGCGGTAAGGAGGAGGCGAGACGAGGACAGCCTTCCTGCCGAGCCGCGGATCTCTGCGCCAGGAGCTGTCAGAGGATGCCAGCGCTGCGCTGCCAAGCACTGTGTGGGGAGAGGAAGAGCGAGGTGCTCTGTCCTGGCGTGGTTTGCGCGGCACCCAGCACCTCCAGGGCCTGGCACTCTGCACGGGCCGGGCCCCGTGTCCCCACGGCCACCAGCAGGATGTCACCACAGGCCCTTACAGGCAGGCTTGGCACCCCGGGCCTCAACTGACCACCCGCCGCAAGCAGATCCACCCAATGGCCCCAGAAGGGTGCTCTGGGAAGGCCGGTGTTAGCAAAGCCACAAAGAAGCTGCGTTTCGTTATTATGGATCTGGTTCTCAAAAGAAAGATAACATTCCAGAAATTCAAATTACGGCTGTTACAGACACTTTCTGTCCCAAATGTCTCCCATTGAAGAAAAGAAGCTAGTACCTGTGTTCAGCCTTAAAAAGAGAAGGTAGAATGTTTTTCTGCCTTGGTGGTACATGGACTTAGAGCAAACTGGAAAAGACTCTGCAGATACGACCAAGATCTCTATTCTCATCTCCTCGAGGGCAGGAAAGGTAGAACCTACCATGGAGAGCCAGCCTATGTTCCCACCTAAAAAGTCAGACAATTAAACTCTTCCTAGCAGCAAGAGGATCAGAAAAGAAAAAAGGTTCCACTCTGTATTGCTGTGTCACGTTTAACTAAACCCCACCTGCCGCAAAACCAAGTCTTTTTCACGTGCATTGATTTCTCAGCCAAGTACTTCTTTCCGTTTTAACCATTCCTTTCCTAAAATGCAGAAAGAGTAGCATATGGATTCCTGCCACATCTAACAAGACTGATTTTATAAACAAAAGCAATGCAAATAACAGAGTGCTCACTTTGTACTGTCTACTGTACACGTAAAGCGTCTTAGTATTTCCTAGGAACTCCTGATGTATCCACACCTTGCCTGAGGCAGTGTTTATAGAGCTCAGTTGTTTGCTAGAAATTACCAAATATTTGTGGGGCCTCTTAATACAACTTCTACTTCTTTTAGACAATTCAGAAAAGGAAAATGATATCTGTTGTACTTGCTAAGAAAAAAAAAAAATAGAAAACGAAGAGATCACCAGTAAACCTGCCTGAGGACCAATTGCTGAAGTGTGTAAATCACAGCCGGCCTCTAGCAGAGCTCTCATTTTGTAACTGACATTTACTTGCCCAGTGTACGATTACAGCAGAGTAACAGATAAATATAGCTTTTCAAGACTACTTGCTGCCCTTGCAGATGAGGTCACATACATTTAATGTCTATTTTAAACTCAGACACTTTTTAAGCATCCAGTGACCAGGGTCATCTTTTTTTTTCCACATTAACAGACATTTAGAGGAACTAGAAAAACATAAATAGGCTGAATATTTTTAGTAGCTCAAAGTTGTTTTTCATTGCTATTGCAGCTTCAACTTGGTAGACTTTAGTCTCCTTATTTCAGCTACCCTGGAAATAATTAATTGCTGTTAACAGTCAAGAGCCTGAAACAAAACCTTCATTTTCCTCAAATAATGTTATTTTCTTATCGCATATGAAAAAGCAGATTTTATTTTATGTAAGAGTATAAAAACAGTCAGTAATTATTCAAACAAGTGAAAGATGAGTATTATCATCAAATGACAAAAAAAGAAAATAAAATTTTTAAAAAAGGGAAATAACCAAATCCTTTATCAGGTGGCAAAATAAAATCATGAACCCTACCTCTCATATCAAAACCGCAAGAGTGTTTAATTAGGATCCCATCAGACCAATTTAACAAAGCAAGTTTCTCCTCAGTGAAACAGTTCCAGCATGTGATGGAACTACGTAACATGTTATAGAAAATAAGAGCATATTTAGAGAAACTAGCCTTTATAAAACACAATTATATTACAACTGTCAGCTATATACTGTACTATTCAGTACTATTAGTACTGAACAGTACTAATTTTTACTGTGTCTCAATGTTTTCATGCCACTGTATTTTGTTAGACGGTACATGATGAATACTCTGTCAAAGGATTTTACATACTCACAATTACTCTATCCCTAAGCTATCACTATATATGTTTCTTAAAAGCCATTAGCAGAAGTGGGATACCACAAATAAGTAAGTACTTATGTGATTCATTGGCTTTAACAAATCAAACTCCACAAAGTATAAACGTATGCCAGCTTTTTGAGAAGGACAAGACTAGAAATTGTCTAGGAGCTGCCAAAAAAGAATTCCTGGTTTAGTCTGAACGCTACCAAGAAACAGCTCTCTAACTAGAACGTTTAACGTAGGAGGGAATGCACACAATTATAAAACCATTCTTCCTGCTCGTTCAGCGGCATCACGTGCTGAGAAACCTGTACACAAGAGAGAAAACAGACATGAAATAGTTGGTTATTCGAGAACCGTGTGTACATTACCTGAAACGCTATGTAAGCAAAATGAACTGTTTCAGTACTTATATCACTGACATTAAATGACAAACATTCAGCATCTATAATGACAGCTGGTATTCAAAACTTACTATTGAATTTAATTGCGTGACAGCAAAAAATCCTTAAGGGACACTGAGCCTACAATTTATACTGAATGAAGCCAAAATTAAGATAAATAAAACACCTTACAGGATCAGGCTATAGATACCTAAAGTGTCAGCAGCAATATCAGAATAGGCCCCAACCCTGCCAGTGTCATGGGACTGTGTCTGTTTACAACAGGTTTGAATGCATCCACCCTGGAAAGCTGTGAAATATAAAATAGTTTGGATGCCTCTTCTTTTAAAGATAAGAGGCCATAATAAAAACTGGATTTTCTTCATAATATGAATGAAGAAAAATATCATTTGCATTTGTAATGCATTTTCAATCTCATTCTATCCCTTAGAACCCTCATTTAGAATTTTCACAAAAGCCTGCCCAGCTCTGGAATAGGGATCAGCAGATCAAATTGCCCTGTGGCTAAACATGATCCATAAGTCCAGTTTAAAAAAAAATCGGCCATTGGCAAATCACACTGTGTGTAAGGAGTGCCATACCTGTATTTTTGTCTCTTCTTGGTCTGTTTGTCACAGATATCTATATATCTGATTAAAATTTACTAAGTAAAAAAAAAAAAAAAAAAGAGAAAATACAGCCCTAGAAAAAGAATATTAAAAAAATATTAGTAAAAAAATATTAGTAAATGGGACGTATTGAATGGACAACAAACAGGCACACGTATGAAAAACTGAACAGCTATGGACTTTTATAACAATCTACACAGGGAAACGTGGATACATCAAGTACGTGTTCAGCTCTGAAATATCAAGAGCTATATGTGATCTGTACTGGTGATGAAGATGCCACTATCCACATGCTCATTATCATGATAAAAGACCTGCAAAAGGAAACTGTAAAGATGTCACACGATTTCTTCTATTTGCTTAGATTTTAAGTTGGCTAAACAACAAAAAACTTACCATCATGGATTTTGGTGCCACCTCCACAGCAAAAACCGTAAGTCCCCTATTACTAAGGCAGTTCTTACTCTGCTCATTGTTGACATGAATAATCACTTTGTTTTCAGACTGCAAGTGAAAAAACATGAAGGAACCCATTAGTCTTAATGGTTAAGTGGCTGCTCTTTATGTAACAACTACAAATTCCTCTCACTTGCTCTGACTTTGCTATTTTATAGGATAGAAACGCTTTAAGGATGCCGATGTCTATTCTCTTTGAAGAGTAACAGTTTCAAACGTACCTCAGCATCATCAGAGCCCAGATCCATTGTCAAAAGTCACTTATGACTCGTTGAAATAACTTGGGAACACCATTTAGTGAGAAAACTATTTGCCACAGAACGTCACAGATTCTAATAGTTTACATAGTTTCAAAAGGTGACCGGACAAATTCGTACTAGATTTTAAGTACAAAGATAGTATTTCTGTCTCAAGTAGTCCTTGAACTGCAAATCTCTAGAGGCGAGGACAGTGATCTGGAGAAGTGTCACTGGATGCTTGCCCAATTTTTGTTTGCAACATCCCCTACAAGCCATTTCTGAAGACTTCATTAATAGAGACTTTAAAAAATATTTGAGGAAATTAATAGAAGTATAATCACTTAAAGAACAGATGCTCTTGCTAAAGCTACGCAAGAAGGATCCAATATATAAAACTGAAAGCTTGGGTAACAGAAAATTCTTTAACCACCAGTTTATCCTAGGCAATACCCCGCTATTCAGTTGTCTCTAGATAAATCTCAATTTGACAGAGACGCTGGGAAACGTTTGATTCTTAACAATGCTATCCAACAATCTCTCTGTATTGAGAAATTAAATAGAAACACAGTTCCTTTACACAATCAGCCTTACGCAGCAAAGAAGCTACTATTAGACTGGTAAAGACTGAGCTACCAAAAAAAAAAAAAAAGCTATCTCTGGTGCTCATAGTACAAAGGGTTTGTGGACAGCAGAGTGCAAATACGGTAATTCTTGAAATATGGTATCACTGCAGAAATGTAAACACAATCTAGTGTTAAGCTGCTTATTCCTTTGATCTAGCTGATCTGGCATCATATTGGTGAAGTCCTCATTTCTACGTGGCAGTGAGATAAAGGCAAACAAAATAATTATCTGTACAGGAAGATACTTATGGCAACAGGAACAAGGTCACAGATATTCACCTAGCACAGGGGGTATATTATAGTAAGTTTGTGCTTTGGGTGATAGGAAGTGCCTCACTAACTGTTTATTTTGGCATATAAATAGGCAAACAATAGACGTGGTACTGCTTACTCCCTGAGAAATTTGAGGCTCCGTATGCAAGGTCTTTTAATCTCCACAGCTCACACCCTGACTAGGGAGGGTTAGAAGACAAGACACCTTTCTCTACCAACTGATTAAATACATATGCAAGACTAAAACAGAATCCCTCAGGAACTAGCATATTTCCTTAATCTAATTACAGAAATAACAAAGAAACAATTATTTCCATTGAAATAATCAGTACAATAACTGAAGATATAATCAGACTGCTTGCACTGCGGGAAGCTTAGAAGATGACAGATGCATAAAACTGCCTTTTTATTATTTCTTTCCAGACATTTACAATACAAAAAAGCCTCCAGCCTACAAATTCTAATGAGATTTTCAGGGAAGTGCAACTGTTCAATGCAGAACAGAGGTATTTATGAAACCTACTAAATGGTATAAGTGGCAGTGGTCAGTGATTTTAATCAGACAGCATCCAGTTTCCTCAGTACAGATCTCATCTCCTTCTCTGACATATCCCCAAATATATAAATAACTCCAGTATATCTACCCTAAAGGGCGAAGTGCAGATCTAAACCTGTAGTTCCAAGGAACCTCGGCATTCAGTCCTAATATTAGTCCACCAACCCACCCCCTTTTGCATGTTTGTCCATTTAAAAATATACTTCTTGCTGTGATCTTTCAAGATTTAAAGCATCTTAAGTTTAGCATCTTACCACACTGTATTTATTTACTCACAGCTCCTGATATAAATGAAACCGAGAATGAACAGCACATTCATTAGGATCTATGCAAAAAGGTTTTAAAATCTCTGCTTCTCACCAACCACTTTTGCTTGGACTTACAATTGTTAATTGGGATTAGTAATAAAGTAGACCTGCTAACCAGTTAACAATTCATTCAGAATATGCTTCTAAAACACAATCAATGCAAATGACTGCTCTTTTATTTTCTTATACACACTGAAAATATTAAATAGTGTAAATGCAGTAGTCTTTGCTCTTTCTGTAATTGTATTTCCTGTTCTTAGTATTTGTTTTCTGGTATTATGAACATATTATGTCTCCAATAATTATCAAAATATTGAAAAAATGGAATGTGAACACAAACAAATATTCCGATTCTATATGATATTTAAAACTGCTTGCCTCATTACAATAAGCTGTCCCTTCCAAGAACACTGATCCAGACTCTTTTGAAGTCTGAGTCATATGTCAAAAAGAGCTTTGCATCAGGCACTTTTTTTTTTTAAAATGAACTAGATTCAGAAACTTAGTATCAGGAATATCAGAAAATGTAATTCTCAAAAGTGATGCAAGGAGGGAAGAAGAACAATAATAACAGACTGACACAAAGTACCTTACAGAAGCCTCGTGCCATACCTTATTTTCAATAACAGAAGTGATTCTCCTGCCCGCTTTGTAGGTATAGATGATTATGTTTTCACAGCCATCCATTACTTTGGCCTCTCCTTTATTAACAACAGACTTGCAAATAGCCCTGTTGAGTTGCCAGCTCCCTGCCTCCAGATATATGGCTTTAATTCTGGGTTTGCATTTTTCTGCATAGATGTCAATGACAAAGGGGCATGCCTGCAATGGAGAAAATGAGTTTTATCATCACTTCATCTGTAGTTTTTCCCCTCACATTTTCATCCACAGCTCCTAAGTATTTTCATATATGCTCTGAAGTAGAATTACCCAAATACAAGTATGCCACTGAATATTAAATATTCAAAACCCGAGAGCTGTGGCAATCTTTTAAACCAAATGAAAGCCCAGGACAAATGAGCATTTTTCATGCCAGTCACAGCACACTCGATACGTAGTTTGGTGCATTTGGCTCCGACATAGCAAACCCTTCCTTGGATAGCAAAATGTACAGGAATTAAGATGAAGTGTGAATGTATTTCAGGGTCTGAAATAAGCCTGTCTCCTTTACCTGTCACACTCTTGCTATTTGTGCCACTTCATACAGATTTAAAATATCTGCAATGTTGCATTAAGCACTCCGCTCTTACAGTATCTTGGCTAAGATTAGTACGTACACGTAACAACCAGGAGTTTGCATTTTCTTAGACTCAGTAACAGTGCCTCAGTTTCTTTCAAATGGCTGTTGAAATCCACTAGGATTTCTCAGTTCTGTCTTTAATTTGTTAGGCTCAATGCTCCTGAAATATAAATCTCTTAAATCATCTGAAATCAAGGAATTAAAGGGTTAAGTTATAGACACAAGTTAAGTAGATATACATTTTTAGATTAATGACTAAAGCATTCAGAGAGCTATGTTGTCCTTTGGAAAGGAAAGACTATCGCCATAAACCACAGCTAGCAGGAGGCACAAAACACCTTTTCGAAATTTCTAACTTGATAAAAACCTCCCCAAAAGTCTTCTTCCTTAGAGGATAGCTCCCTCTTACGTCTGAAATGCAGAAAGACAATTTTGTAGTTGCTCTGCTAACCATACTGGCAGGAAAAGGAGAAAGTGGTACTCATTAAGAAATCATTCACCATGATCTCAATATTTTCACTGAGGGACAACTGAAGTCTCTCTACCATACTGAGTATTTTTGGTTCTGTATACATTTGTTTCACACACATATATTTTTATATAGTGACTACACTGACCTGATTTAGTTTAACAAAAGTTAAAGAAATAATACAATCAGACTATGATTAAAAAAAAAACCAAAATTTTTTAAAAATCAGCTTTTCTTGGGAATGAACGTTAAATGATGGCATTATCTGCATCTTTAATGTTTTCTTTAATTTTTCATAATTTATTTTCTATTCATTAAAGATATCCTCTTTCTTTAGTGAGAACTATTAACACCAACACTGATACTGCTTTAAAAAAAAAAAAATCTATAAGCACACAGAGACATCAGAGAAATAATCCCTGGTCCTGTAAATTTAAAGAGTGTGCCATCAGAAGTCCTTTCATTAAAATTTTATGGTGAACACCTTCAGACACTGTTGTGAAAGGCAACAGTAACAGAAATAGTCATATCTGAAAATTACAAATTCTGAATCATGTGGGGAAAAAAGTTATCTTCTCCTTATCCGCTTCTGTTGCAGCTTGGGCCAGAAAAGTGACTTTTTTAAGCAGAGCAAGTCCTGCATTTTGTAGGTTTGCTGACAGGTCATCACAGTTTACCATTGCTGTCTTCTTACCACTTCCCACCAGCAAGGTGCGTGAATTCTTTCAACGGGTATAACCCAAGATTCCTTCCTCTACAACCCCACAAAATACTGGCTTTCTCTAAAGCAAAAGGCAAATCTCCTCTTTCAACAATGTCAGTGTTATCCTCAGAAACAGGATACCATAATGACTGAAAGTCATAGCGTAAACCCTGTATTAAAGGCTTTGGACTGCATCACTGGCCTACTGAAATCAATTTATGACAGAAACAGTACTGCAGTTAAATATGTGCAGCGAGTTATTTTTGCTATATGTCTATCATACCTCTGTCATTTCTAATGCTTTATTGTAGCCCAGAGACAATAAAGTGACCCAAAGGTCGCTAGGATCCCCTTCACGGTCATTGGCTTCCATGAGATTCAGATCCATAAATCCTTGTCTTGTTAGTTCATTCTTCTTCATATCAAAATTCTCTGTTTAAAAAGAAATATAAGGTAGCACTTAAACATCTGTTCTCTCTGCAAACACCCTTTATCCTTCCAAAGCCAAACTCCCATTTATGTTAATGAGGTTTAAAAGATGGAGCCCCAGGCTCGCCAGTATTATTTGGGAAATAAAGTCGTTGACCAGATATGTGCTCTTTGCAGAGCTTCCCCGTGGATTTTAGGTAATGACTAGAAACAGCTGGCCCCTTGTATAACCCAAAAGAGGGTTAGATTTCAAAACAGAAAAAGTTCATACTGATTTTTTTTTCTTTTTGCTAGCCGTATTTGTTGTGGTTGAGATTTGCAGACTGGGGTATATTAGGAATGGGAAATCAAAGTCTGCTGGGGCCAGCAGCCTTAGTGCTTGAGGTCCTTGATATAGAAATGATTTACTTAGTTCCTAAAAAGCAATAAAATGCCAGTAATCCTAACACCCCTCTCTTGATAGAATATCATAGATCGACCACTCTAATGTCAGCAAACACATAATTGAAATGTCCTTGTGTCAGAGATTTTTAAAAATGGTTTTCTCATCTTCATAACAATGCTAAATCTTTACTATATATTATTAAAAAGGGATTACCAATTTAATAAATCTATCTAAGGGTACAGATGCTATAATAAATGGCTTGAACTTTGGTGTCAAGATTTATGATATTCGTCTGAACCCTTCAACTGATTAATGACCTGGTAAAACATTCACCTTATTCTCTTCTTTCCTCTCTTATACACTTCACACACACATACACCCTTCCTACTCATGTTGAGACCAGTGCACAGAGGCATAACACTGACAAAGTCATAAAGTGTGGAAAAGCATGTACAGGGATGAAACAGACAAGAAACTCATTTATAGAAAAGTATTTTTGTATGAGCTTTCCATCATTTAGGAAAAAGTCCAATATCTTAACTATTTTTCCCCAAAACACTCTAACAGGACTTGCCAGATTTAAAGTATTTTGGCCCAAATTAAGCAATGTGTCATAGCCTACCAAAGAATTATATCAAGCATGACATAGGCTGATATATAATGGTATGCCATACAGGCATTTCAGACATCAGTTGCCAAAAAACTACATTTCTTATAGAAACTTTTAATTTTCATACAACAGCTTCTAAATTCCCAGTTTGTCCACTCACTTCAGCTAAACTGCCACTGCTTTTAAACCACCACTTTCATGTACTGTATTATTAAAGCAGCCTACAGTCACTGGTGGTTGTATTCTCCCAACCCTGTTATGGGGTAAATATGTCCATTCTCAAGGCCTTTGCAAGCTTAAAGCAATGCCACAGAAGTCCTTTTTTCTTCAAAATCGAAGTTTGTGGTCTAACACTGCTCCTGCAAGCTGGCAAGATGTCCAGTAACATTGATGAGATATATCAGCAGACAGAAAACAAAGTACAGCTGGAAGAGTCTTAACTGGCTGTCAGCTTCCTCGTCTCACTCACGGAAGTCTCAGAATCTCACGGCTGTCATAGCGCACTATGGACAAACTGACACACCATATATGAACCTTCAAAAAGTTAATGAAAAACTGCTTACATCTGAAGAAAATACATAGTTGCAATAGGCATTTTCTAATGTCTAACTTTCTAAACAATCATCATAAGCTCTAGATGCCATTTTTAAAGCATCATATACACACTAATTAAGTGTCCCTCTCAACATTTTGTGAGATATGAAAGCAGGATCAGCTTAATCTGCAGAAAGGAGATTGATTAAAGGAATACCTGTTACAGCTTAATTCACCATATGATCTGTGAGTAGAAAACCTGTAGTTTTTGGCAGTTATAAAATGTTTTACCTACAAAACTTTACCATTAGCAAGGGGAGGAATTTTCTCAGCAGAAGGTCAGTGGCACACAAACCAGAGTGAAGCAAAACAAAGGACAGGAGACTGGAAAAGGAAAACAAGAAAAAGAGAGAGAAGAGAACAATATCTATATGTGTTCTTGGTATAGGCTACAAAATGCTCAGTTCTTCTATACCGTATACATAGTAGGATGCTATAAACAACAGCTTGCAAGTAGATTGATAGCCCCAGTTAGTTGTATCAAGCACAGCAACAAACTTACCCTTACATACAGCCCATGCTTCCTCATCACATTTCTCACCACTAGTTCTCAGTTCAAAGAAATTGTATTCCTCCAAACTCAGAAGGCCATTTCCATCCAGATCAATTGTTTCAAATATATCCAATAAAGTGGCTCTAAAAGATGAAAAAGGCAGAACTATTTCCAAACACTTCTGTTTACTGTCTCATAATATTGTCCATAATTATTCAGTCTATTTGAGAATATTCTGTACAAACAGCATTTTAGTAACATACAGCTTTTAAAAAGCTAGATGTTATTTGCAGCACACACTTTTGCAATAGTTACCATGCCTATTTGGGAATATGACTTACTGGAACTCTTTGGACTTACCGGAACTCTTTGGTCAGAGCCAGTTCTCCATCTTCACCTCTATATACCAGCTTTGCTTCTCCAGTAATTTGTGTTTTTACCTTCTTCAACCTACAGCCTGTTGTGAATGGGAGTAGCCAGTAAATGCCTGATCCGAGCTCCCCTTTCCATCCAAACATCTGCTCTTAAAGGAAGACAGACAAGTTTGTAAGTTACTTCTCAAATTATACCTTTCTTTATTACTAGTAATATTCGTACAAAAGTGATTAATTCCTTGAAAACACTGGTAATGCTAGGTTCTTTCCTTAAAGAAAACATGTGTACAGTGAGATGCTGTGTGATGCCACTTTAAGACACAAAAACTAGCGAATCTCTTCGTTATAATAAGTTAGAAAAACGTACAGGACCAGAGATGAGGGGAGAACAGTCATTACTAGAAATGTCTAATAACAGTCCTATCATTTTCAGATTTGTAACAGTCTTTAATCGTTAAACTTTAAAACAAAAGCAGCCAGAAGCAGGCTGACAAAACCCACTGCGTTTTTAATTTCCTCCCTGATTTATCAGCTTTGTTCAAACTAGCAACAAAAATTTCCTATTTAAAAAGTCACAAGTGACTTAGGGTTTAAGAAGCAAACCGAGTTCCCTGTGGCTTGGAAGGGGGAAGTAACTTAATGCTGCCATTTCTCCTCCCTTATTTCTGACATAGGATAAGAATATTCTGTGCGCTGTGAAGTTCAAAATCATATATATGGCAAGGAAAAAGAAAATTAAAGGAAATTTTAACAAATTTTACCTTTGAACTTTTGTTTTTGAAGGTGCAGGAATACAAGTGAGTTTCCACAGAGTATCTCTACAGACTACCAGCAACTCAGCAATACTTGCCAACACACCACATGATAATACGGTCCTCACAGGAATTTCAATGAACTTCCATACAAGTGGCTTGCATCCAAAGGGCATAACTGAGACAGCGTTACATCTTACCTTGCGTAAGTTCTGTCAGTTTTGAAAGGGAACATGGACAGAACAAGTGTTTCTTCTCTCCTCTAGTCTGATTAGGTACGGTTTGAATTCCTTCCAAATACATGGGAACTCACCCATGCAGCATTAACACATACACTAAAGATATAACAATTAAAATAGGAATACAAGGAAAATATCTAACCTCTTTGTTTTGTTGTTCAGTAAAGCTCACAAGCTGTAGATTTTCTTGGGTTTCATTTTCCTTCAGAATATACAAAGCTGTATCCACTGACAACCAATGACAAGATTTTCCTAAAAAGAAAAACATTCCCAATACAAATGCTTAATAATAGCATGAAATTGTTTTTCTTTGAACCCCAAAGTAGATATTTCCGTGGCATTTATAATATTGACCCCTGTTAATCTAAGACGGAAAAAAAGAATCCATTATATGCTATCGGGATTTCCCTCCTATTTAGGTTGATCAGATAAATTGTTCCAAGTCCTGTGATTGTCTTACAGATAATGATTACTATTAATAGTTCTAATATTAAAACTTTTGCTAGTTAAGGAAGCTATTTTCATTGTTTTCTACCATTAGTACAACATTACTATTTATTAGTTTTTTATACACTAAGGCTCCTAGATATTTGCAATTAAGGATGTTAGCAAAATTATATCATATTCTTTTCTGAAGTTCTGTAAAATATTGTTAAACTCACCTTGACTGGAAACCCAGATTATATGCAAAAGCTAGGGATACCAGAAGATGTAAATCTCATAAGTGTAAGTTTCAATTATTTTTAAGATTTAAATAGCAAGATGCCTCTACATGGCATCACTAGTTGTTCTTTGTTAGTCTTAGGTTGGATTGGAATGGAGGCCTGGTCTTACATATGTTGAATGGATGCCATTTGAACCTCTTTGATTTCTTGTAGCTGCTCAGTTCCTAAGGGCAATCAATCAATGAGCTATTTAGTGGTCTTCAAGTTAATCAGACCACAGCAAACCAGTGAAGGCAGGGGCTTAGTTTTTCTACAGTCAGGAGTTAATGATACTAAAGAGTGGCTACACACCACACAACTTTGTTAAGAATTTGAAGATGTTTCTGAATTCTCATAAAAAGGTAATTGCTCTGCTAACAGATGAATCCTTTCCTTACATACCAGTATTATGTCTTTCTCTTCACAACAAAACATGAAGATATTTCTATATGCAGGACAATAATGTGCAAAAGTAGAAATTTTTTTTACAAAAGACAAGTCAGTACTCTTGGTTACACAGAACGTCTTGACAATCCTGCAGCAGAACTATTCTAAGGCACAGTTTAAGAGGGTGCCACACGAAAAAAGAAAAGTTATGAGCAGAGCACTGAGACATTCTGTTATTCAAATCTGTTAGTATCGGACCATGTTTCCTCACTGTTAGAAGTCTGTTGATCAGCTTCCCATTTCAGCCAGGTAGTAATTGGAAAACAACTACTTTCTGTCAATTATTTGCAGTGAAGTTTTTATTACCAACCTCAATCAGAATCAGTTACCAACCTGTAGCACAACAGCCAGTCCTGATGACTCTGAAACATCTTTGTGATCTAATGGCCCCTGTTTCACAGGATTAAAGAGGAAATAATCTACTTGGGGAAAAAATCATTCCAACGTAGCAACTAGATAAAGCTCCTTGGTAAATCACTGGAGAGAACAAAGCCAATAGCATTTGGAAAAAAGGAGCACAAAGGCTGACTAGTCTCAGGTAGCTCTAATGCTGGGCTTCACTCTTTTAAGATGAAATTTAAAATAGGCAAACTATGCTATAAATCCCTCAGACAAGATTCATAATCAAAACATCAAGATACCGTGCTGCCATAAAAAGCCATAACCTATTTTAAGTATTTACAAAAGTATTTTAGGTGGAAAATACAATATTCACTAAATTTTTTATTGTTGTTTCCCACAAAGTACATTAACACCTTACATAGAGATACTGCAAACAGTGCTAACTTCAAATTTTGTAATAAGAAACTTCACAAATCTATGGCCAAAAATAATCTAAGAGGTTGGCTGACTAAAGGGAGAAAGATAATGGACTTAGCTGATTTTCACTGCCCAAGCAGTGAGCACAAAATGACTAAGCAGAAAATATGGTGTGACAAGTTAAGTTACATTTTTAACAGGACTCTGTCAACAGAGAAAAGTATTGCTATATCGCAGTATTGCAAAGTATTGCAAGTAAGAAAGGGAGAGATGTATCAGCAAAAGAGAAAATATTTTTTATAGAGAAAAATTCTCCAAAGAAATACAAATACACTTACCTTCTACCTGACGAACATTTAAAGGCTTGATGGTAATACATACTGTAGACCTTTGCGGTAAGTGCAACTTGTACTTGTGACTAATGATTTCACCATCTTCTTCTAAGTAGAAGCATCCTTTGGATTGTGCACGTTGCCATTCCTGGAAACCAAGCAAATACTAGATGTTGCCTTGATCTTTGATCAAGATAAAAGCGCCTTCTCTGAAATACTTTCATTTGATGATTTAATAAATCCTGCATAAAATACACCACAAGATACAGCACTGATCTTCTACTCCTTTTTTTAAATTAATTTTCTCAAATAGTCCTTTTTGTAGTCAATTTTTGCAGAGCAGTTAGTAATGTTGCTTCACTTATGAAAATCCTTGAAAAACATACAGATTACCCCAATGCTCAAATAGCTGAAATGAAATTTGAATTGCCATGAAGAATCAAACTGAGCTCATTAAATTCTCTGAACTGTGTGATTTACCACTGAAAGACTGGAATTTTGCTACAGTAGTTCCATCAGGCCAATCAAGCAAAGAACATAATTGATTAGCTGAACAACGAGCAGTTATTTGCTCAGACAAATCACAAACACAACTATTGGTCAAATTAAGTGGTTCTTTTTGACTTCTGTCAAAGCTATCAGAAAGACATAAACTGAAAACTGCTGTATTTATGAATAATATAGTTCCTGGAGAAGCCATGATTTTGCCAAGATGCTAAAACAGCTGCATACTTCACATTTTTAATTTTTTTTTTTAACAGCAGGTCCCAATTTTCAATTTCAAATATCATTTGAATTATATTTCTTTAGCAAAACAAAAATAAAGTCCTTATAGACATATCATATGCCTCAAGAAATGGAAGACATTTTTGATTTGCCTTCCCTGGTCTGGCTTAAGTCCATGATTTCTAATCACTTTCCTAGCAATGGAAGATAATGTTTCTGAGCAGAGCCTAGCAGAAGGAATCTTTCAGTGTAATCTCAGCAGAGAGCTCTGTCCAGGTGGCTGTACCTATGCTTAGTGTTCACTGTAACAGGCAAGCTAACACAGATCTGAGAAGAGCTTGTAAAAAAAGAGGTCTGCATGCAACTCCCAGTAAGGAGGCTGACTAACTCCATCTAAGGTCAGTCTTCATCCGAGTGCTACATTTCATTTCTCCCCTTAAAGAATCAGTTCTCAGTACAACACATTCACACTCAGCTGATGGTACTTTACAGTCAATGACCTAAAGGTGTCAGGCAAGATCTGGACTTTGCAAGTGTACGTACACCCAGGATGCCAAGTAACACACTTGTAACACATGTAGTTCTGATCCTGAATTTATAGATTTCTCCATTCAGAACTCTACACTTCTTAAGAATATAAATTACTCAGGGATTCATGGATTTAAGAGCCTTCAGTCCTGTGCCACAGTTTTGCCACTGATTTCTCTGGGAACAGGATCAACTCCTCTATACTAAGAATTTCTCATTCAAACATTACCAAATTAATCTTCATGATACTCCTTTCTGCTTTAAGAACTTTTTATAAATTAATCAAAACAAAGAGAGAGATGTACTTTGAGCAAACTCCCCACCTGTGTTGGCACAGAAAGACTGCAGAATCTAATACTATCTCTCACTTCATTTTCTGCCTCTGAATCACTCTTATCAGTTTCATCCAAATAGCACAAACTCAGCTATGAAAAGAATCTTCACACTAAAGGAATAAATATGTATCATCCTCAAAACATCAATGTGGATAAATACTGAGAATTCCAACTTTTACATAGCTGGAAACTATCTTAATCTCAAATTACTTATTATTATGGTAAGACTACCCTGTCCCATCCAAGATGTTGATCTAAAGGCAACAATTATTTCATCCTCAGTACCCCAGTAGTTTTGGTAGCATAATGCATCATACCAATTTTAGATGTCAAATTCTGCTAATTATATTTGCATACAGCTGACAATACGGAGTACTTTTAAGTACAAATAGTATATACTTTGCAACTCACTTTCTTCTGTTCTTTGGAGGTTCCTTGGGATTTTTAAAGAAAATTAAGACTTTGCTAAGGAAATTCTAAGAGACTTTAAAAGTAAACATACTTCCTCAGAGCACAGGCTATCAAAAAGACAAAGATCAATTAAGCTATCTAAAAGAAAGTGGGACATCCAATCCCTGATGGAAACTAATATCCAAGTCCTTCCCCTCCCATAATCTCCCATAATCTTTTCCAGTTAAGATAACAGTTGGATCTGGGACCTTCGTGGAAACCTATCTTCTCTGCCATCAGAGACGCAGAGGAAACAGCATGCTGTTAGAGGAACGATGATCTCCTCTCACCAGCTACATTTACACTGAGAAATAAAAGACAGCAAGAAGCAAGGTGAAGCATTCAACACCCTATCATCCATCGTGTTTAGCTGTTACCTCATTCCATGGCTCTGTTTCAGATGAACTAGCGCTCTTCAAGAAAACGTGTACACAGTTCAAAGGATTTTTCGCTTCAGGCACCACTTTCAAAAAGGAATATGGATGTAACTGCACTCGATTTGGCTTTCTGTCACCTACACAGTCAACATTATCCCATCAGGTTTTACAACCTTGCACACTCCATGCCATGACCTACCCCACAGCTTGTAACATGTGTTCTTGGTTGGGATGCAGAGACATAAGATTATGAATGGCACTGGAAAGTATAATTTCTTAACCCCACAACACTATCACATGGGTTCCAGGAAAAAACACAAGCCAAGTGCCATTTAAAGTGGACACAATCTGCTTGAGAGGGTGCTAGGCCTAAGCTTTGTGGAAGTGCAGCTACCTATGCTACTTGGTCCACAGAGTCAGACATCAGTCCCTGGCCACCTTTTATGTAGCGGTATAGACCTAATTAACAAAGCCACCTAAAAAATTTATACCAATCTTTACCCATTAAACTAGATTTCTAGTGAGTGGATAAGCAAAAGGTATCCAATCACAAAGAATAATTAGCAAAGAAGAGAACAGAGACAGAAAGTTACTGGGACTTCATGGTGAGGGTTAAAGGTTGAGCAAAAGATAGTGTTCTCTCCGTCAAATGAGTGGATAATGGGAGTTGGCATTGACATTAGAGTCAACATAAGTCAGTGCTAGAATTCAAATATGTAGTTTAGCCTGTTAAATCATTCTAGTACTATTCCATTCTCAGTAAACTGTTTATTCCAATACTTGCATGAATGTGCAGGTTAAGATGTGAGCAACAGTAAGCAAAAGTTTGACAACGCTTTAGGAATCAAATACTAAACTGTTATTCTTGCAGAGGGCGTAAGGTGGTGCTATATTCTCTAAATTATCCACGTCAAATTACAAACAGGTATGTAAACCTGGGAAACTAAACGATGATTTTTCTGTTTTGATTTTAGTATGTCACTTCAATGCATAACAAAAGTTGTCAAGTAATAGCTAACATAGTGGGAAATGTTTGTATCAAAAATGTTAATCATAAAGAATGTTAGGGACTACCTGGTGCTGCCAGTGCTGGTCACTGCCCAAATAATGCATTCTATTGCCATTACAATTTAAGTTGTTATTGGATAGTCCACCCACTCATGCATAATTCAAAATAAAAAGCAATGTTTGTGAGAGGAATTGTTCCTATGATTAAAGCAAAGAACTTCAGTTCAACGCTTTGTCTTGTACAAACCTGTTCCACATGCACAGAAAAAGTCTTGCTAGTTCAATTCATGAGGCTACTTCACCGGTAAGAGTGGGAGCATATAACTGTTTCTTTCAGGAAAAGGACTTTTCTCAGGTATTTCTTTTTCTACCCACTGTGTATACAGGTCTTTCACTGACTTCAGTAGAGCAGAATGCAAAGGTGAGAATCCTTAGCAGGGATAATTTAGCTACCCAATGCAGAGAGAAGATTTTAGAACATGATACACTGCTTTCTTTTTTTGTTAATGTCTTTCAATCTTGACTAAAACTGATAATAAGAATATTTTGCAGAAATTTAAGATCTCCATTAGCCATGCTTTAACTAATTGTGATTCAACTACAGTTGAAGCCCAAGAGGTCAGCATGTTGTTTATGCACATCTGTAGCACTTCTTCAACTGTCTATTTTTTTCTCCCGAAAGTTATTTACATGGCTTTGAACATGTCACAAAACTCCACTGACAAAAAGAAAACACACAAAAGAATGTACTATGAACACATTCCATGTTTCCTAAGGGTTTTTACATTTAGATGTTCACCACGTTTTGACTTCCACAGTTTTCTTCTGTCAGAAATTTAAAGTTGGCATTGGTCCAACTTCATGATAGCAATATTTTCTTACTGTCCCCAAAAGACAGGTGAACTGCAGGAAAAAAAGAAAATCTGAATAGAAGATAAATAAGAAAAATTGTGGAGTGCTAGATTCTGATCTGCAGCCCAAATGAATCGCTGTGTATTTATTAATTGATTTTGACAGAGTTTGCATTGTGCCCTTAATAGTTAGGGTTAAAAAAAATGAGTAGTTCTGCTTACACCTTTTCATGTTTATTGATTGATTTCAGGTTTTGTATGATGCTAATCAATAGCAATCGATATCTGCAGCTGCTTTTTTTCTGTCAGCTCTTACTGGCTTGTACAAAGAAAGAGGAATCCAATATTGGGAAACTGTGTGATGGTTTTATATACTACATATCATGTTTGAACAAGGTGAAATTGCAGGTTAAATTGCATGGAGGTCCAGATACCTAAACAGACGGCAAAAAATTCCTTTGAGATTATGTTTTTAAATTTTAATATAGAACAAATGTCACTGTATAGCAATGTCGAAGATATAAAGGACTTCAGAGTTCAATAACAAATACAGAGTTGTTATTTGAAACAAAAATGTAACTCATGAGAACAATCAGTTCAGTTTTCTAGCAGCAGTTATACTATGTGGTCATAACCATTTTTTCCCTTTTATACAGGAGTCTCAAGGTGCACATTTTTAATGTATCCTAGCAGTTTCCAGTTAATGTTTTATATTTCTACAGCTATTATTTTCTGTTGAAAGAAAACTAGTAAAGGTTCAGTCAAGAAAGGGAAAACAAAGGAAAAAGATCAATATTAACACTCTACAAATATTGACTTAGCAAAGTGACTTTGTTGTCTTTCTCCCACAGGAATTTATATTGAATGAGTGATTTATTTAAAAGAAAATACTGATAGAACATATTAGTCTAACTAAAAATCAATATTTTCAAGCTACAGCATATATTTACAAATTAATGTCCAACAAACTGAATATGCTCACAGATCTGTTATTTATTTCCAATTACCTTTCATATAAAGGTTTATGATACACAATCTTTCAGACTACTAAAGCATTTAAAGTTCTCACCAACCTAATAAATTATTAAATTTTAAATTTCTCAAAAAGTCATTAAACGTTTTATCCAACAGTGGTTTCATTTATTAAAAAAAAAAAAAACCAACCCCCCACAACACCACCACACTTTGTTTTATTAACCTTCACACCTGAAAAATTATTTTCAATAACTAGATGTCAGCAAAACCAACAGTATATAAAAATGTTAATAATAATAACATGTATCAAGAAATCTCTCACTAGTTTATAGCTGCCCTTGACAAACTATTAATAAAACATAAGCTAAAAATCAGAGAAAAATGGTTTCTTATTTAAAATGCAATAACATATGTGCCTAGAGGAAAACAGCATAATTTCAATAGGACTAGCTTACATGATACCTTTATTGTGTCTGGCTCAATTAGCTTTGTGTTTCTGTTGCTACTGGCACCCATGCTGATAGCGGTAGAAATGGATGCTTTGCAACTCTGAGCTGATGAGGGTCTTGAAGGAGTTCTGCTATCACCTATAAACATAGATATTTAGTTACAATTACATTATTTCAACCCACTCCTAGTGCTATTTATCTTAAAGCCTTATATTTATAGGCACACAGAGTAAAAATGGATGACAAGAGCTTCAATCAGATAAGCTGACTTCCCTTATAATTACATAATTCATTAGCCAAACATCTTTACTTCCCTGACTATACATCCCAGGTGAATGGGTATATGAATGGCAGAACCTTGGAATCCAAACCTGCCTGAAGGACAAGAAATTGTTACTACATGATTCCATTTACCTTGGAACCAAGGTAAATCTGTCCTAAGTGGATAGGTTTGACCTGCGTCTTGTTTCAGGTTATTTCTTTCCAGGACAATGTAGTTTCCCTGCCAGATAGCACATCACTTACGCACAGCTGTCCAATGCAATTACTTCCAAGCCTTTACTTTCTCATTCTTTACGTTGGGGCAACTCTGCTGATACAATTGTTGATTTAGCTACATAAACTCAGTCTTCATCACTGTTCTGTCATCTTTGCACCTCCTTCAGTATTGCCTAGAACTGAAGCAACTTAAACAGCGCACACTATGTACAAATGCAAAGATTTCATACATGGTACCTTTGCAGTCTTTTTCCAGTTTTGGAAGGTTTTTAAGTATCTTTGTAACTTCAGGAAGACCATTAAACGCTCATACTGATTGTGCTTGAAAAGTGGCCTTGATAATTGAAACAAACAGACTGCTTATCGATAAATGTTTAAGGTTTCATCTCTTGATCTGAGAAGGAAATAACTTGCCTATGTTGCAACGTCTGAGCATTCATTTTCTCTCTTCCCTCTGGACCGTGTCACATGAGAGTCAACAAAATTCACCCTTAAGAATTTGAGAGCTTCAGATCATAGATGCAGCCAAAGACATTCATTTTCTCTCTTCCCTCTGGACTGTGTCACATGACAGTAAATGAAATTCCCCCATAAGAATTTGAGAGCTTCAGATCATAGATGCAGCCAAAGATCATTTGAACATGGGGGTCAGATATTCTACTGAGACATTTATGAGATTGCCACAGTAGAAATGAATATTAATCAATAACTTCCTCACTAATCTGAGAAAAATTAAACAAATACTCAGCTGTTCATTGACCCAGAGCACGATCTCCAACAGAAGGAAAACTCCCAATATGAAATATAAATACCTTTTGTTGGTGCTAGTTTGTGATCAGTTTTCCTTGGGACTCTTGGTGATGGTTTTGACACTGGCAGCGTGATCCCTTCAGAGGAAATTTCAGCTTGACTTCCAAACTGCTGTTGCCTCAATCGACTATCAACTTCCAGTTTCTCTCGTGCAGTCTTGCAGCACTGCTCACTGGTTGTCATGTACAAGTCACAAAACTTTAGATAAAGAAAAGCAATCTGTTAAGTGAAACATCCTTTCTCACAGTTTTAAGGATTAAAATGTAACATTAGTAAGGAAAGGACAGGTCAATAGATGTAATGCATTTTCTCTTAAAGCACAATATTAATTTTAATTTTAATTTTCATGAATCAGAACGGCCACTCAAGTGACACAGTAAAATGGAGCCATGATTCAACAAGGAACTCCAAATACTGAATAAAAATTAAGTGCGACTTTCAGCCCAAGAGGTGATTTATATTTCTTTCTAGATATCTGAAGACTGATTTTTTTTTTTTTTACCATAGGATTCTTACTAGGGGGTTGTTTTTCTCCTATGAAATTATATTTATGTACAAATCTTTGTGGACTGTTTATTCAGTTCAAAACTTAGTCATTGCTTAGAGATGATGTCAAAAAACCTGATCAGATGTTGTCTTCAAAATAAGATGTTCAACATATATGATAGTGTCTCCCACACAAGAAATTACAAAATGTCACAGACAGAGCAACTCCCACAACTCTCTCTTAGCCAAATTTGCTGTCAATTGTCATCTTTATTCTGCCATTCCTTTAACTCTTACCTTCACACATGCCATTAGGCTTCGTGCTTACTATTAGGCTCTGCCTAATACATCAAGTTCACTTGCAGCAAGTGACCTTTTCAAGGATAATAGCCAGATAAAGCAAGTGAAACAGAAATATATACCAGCCCATGTTCCAGTAAGTAGGCAGTTCGGGGGCGCCTGGGGTAAGGTCATCAATAGACCAACACATGGAGGTGGTATGTATTGTGTTTGATAATGCTCAAACTGTCAATAACATCAAACCAGTAACACAAGAACAAAATAATATCACTCTGTTTGCCATACCTTGTTGTAGTCAAGTTTGCCACTGCAGTTAAAATCGGCTTGTTTAGTAATTGTACTCACTTCATCCCAAGTCATTTTTTCACCTCTCTGCAATAAAAAAAACCAACTCAGTTTGGGTTCCTAATCAAGAATGCTGTTCACCTACAGCACACATTTAATAAAAACACAAAGAAAGATTATTTTAATATCCTTTCAGGGAATCTTATCTTCCAATAGATTTAAATGGATTGTGATTTGAATCATCAAAATAGAGGTCAACATCATAAAAAATTATGTCCCTACAACGCTACTAAATACTGAACAGATGAATTGCATCAGTTTATGCAATTTTGTGGTGTCTTCTGGAAACCTACCATGAACGACATAAAGAAAATCTTCCATAAACTGGGGAATCCCAGCTCTCAGTCATTCTTACTTATATTGTAGCATGCTAACAACCAAGAGCTAACTTCATAATGGTTAGTTTCACTTATTTACTTGACCTATCCTACTATACCAGTCTACATCTGCAATTGAGTTCACTAGAAGGGTTATTCTAGGCATGAACTTGCCTTGCACCTATCTCTACTTGTAATCATTAGTGTGAAGCAAAAGCAATTTCTCTTTTTTTGGAACCAAGTCTGAAGTTGCATGTCAGAATACCATCTTGAGTGCTCCACTTGCAATGTGGACACAAAGTACATATCTCAGGAAGAAAGTATGTCTTCCACAAGGCCCTCCAGCAATTTCCTCTACACAGATTCATAGGGCTGTTAGCAATGACAGAGCAAAACATGATTGCTGTAGAGAAATCTACTTCACATCACTTTTCAGCTATAGATGCATGATGTAAACTTGGGACTGAAAACTAATGCAAACTTAATTGTTGGTAAACAGGTGATGTGGACATATGGTCCCAGAGCCATAGTGGATTGCGACAAATCAAATCCTGATCCTCCCCTCTTTGAACGGCACCAGTTGCTACTGCAAGCACATCTCAAGTTCTTCAGTCTGGGTCTGTATGAAGCAACGCCCTGACTTGATGTAACAATACAGAGTTTATAGCTCTTCATGGCATAACTACAGCAGCACTCAACATCTGTTACTTCTGTCTTTTGTTATATAAAGAATATTTCCTTACTGTTGCAATTTTATCTTTTTGTTCATGCAGAATGAGGATTGAAGGTTCTGCCACAATGTTTGAAGTAAACAAATAATTTTGTTTTATTGGGTCAACTACAACAAATATAGTACGTAAATTGTTTGTTCCTTCTGTCCCAGTTTGCTCTCCTCTACACTTCCTTAAAATTGTTTTATTCTCACTTTGGAGCACTCCACTAGAATTCTACTACTAGACCATTTTTAATTGTTACTGCTCCCTAGTGTTTGTGCTGTGCAAGATGATTGGCTTTTACCACAAAGGGGTTTTTTTTGGCTGTACAGAGCAAAAAACCTGACAGAACAGAGAAAGAAAATCATTGTAATCATCTGTGATGTACATCTATGTAGTTTAAAGTCAGAGCATCAGCTCTACACCAACTTGGAAGACTGTTCTGTTTCAGGGGTTTTGTTTGCTTGCTTTGCAGATCCTCAGAGGACCTGGATTTTAATCTTGTCAACACTCATCATTCTAACATACTCTTCCTAATGTTTTCTTTAAAGTTCCATCTCCTACAATCTCATAACATCATAATCTCACCTGCTATTTTAAAAAAAATTATTTTCTATCCTTTCAGATTATACAATGAAACCTAAAAAGATGGTGGCAGTTCAGCAGCTAATTAAGAAGTTCCAGATATTTTTTAATGTCATTATTTTAAGCCATATTAATGACATGTACAGGTAAGCCTTATGACATTTGCATGCTTTGGGTTGATAATGCATAATCTCTAACCAAAGTATTTACCTACCCCAGCACAGTTTACTTTAAGACCCTGATGAACTAACTATAAGATCCAGTAAATAACCACAGAAAATTAGACATAAAATTGCAAAAAAAACCCCCAAAAAACAGGAATCAGTTATTGATTCTTTTGATCAGGAATTTGTGTTTACACATTCGGAATAGTTTTACCATCTAATTTCCAAAATCTCTATTAGTGGTTAAAGATGGATAATTAAGTTTCTACTGATACTTACTGTTGTAAGAAGTTTATACAGTTCATCATGTAAAATATATCCAGTGTTATCTGTGTCTATTTTTCCAAATGCTTCGAGCAGTTCAGTTTTTGTAGCTGGTTTTTCTTTTTTTAAAATAGTACAAAAATCATCAAAATTCAGTGTTGTCGTTTGTGAAGTCCAATATTTATTGACTGTCTTCTGAGATGGATTTCTTCCAGCCTGTTGAAGTACTGAACAATAAAACACAATATTAACTATATATTCCAGCTGTCAGTAAAGGATTTTTCTAAAAACATCCTTTACTCACTTTCCATGTTCAGACTTTTTTTTAAGCCCAATCAATCCAAGTGAAAAGCGGGTCTGAAGGAAGTTTTGCTTATAGTCTCCATCCTGTACTCTACTGATACAAAGTGACTGTGACCTTCCCCGGCCTTGAATTCTGTGGTTTGTACCAGAGAGGTTCAAGCAGCCTGAGGGGCAGGCGAGGTCAATCGCATATTCTTTTGAAAGGAGTCATGAAACAGGCAGTGCCTGGCATCCTAGATCATCCCTCACGAACTATGATCCAGCACAGAGATGACATATGCCGCACTGCTGAGAATCACACCTGCTTTCTTCTACAGAAAAAGGAAGAAACCAGAGAGTAGTCTGTGCCTTTTTGTAACACAACATCATCACAGGAAATATTTTGCTTAAAGCTTCCACTTGCTTCTGTGCACTGGTCTACCAAACTCAATAGGATGTCTCCCTTAAATAAAGTTAACAGCTTCAAATCCTTAATTAAGTAAAATATCCATGAATTCAAAGAGAGTCTCCTCAAGTGACAGGTGTAAAATTTAGCCCAGTGTCTGTATCCCCTGCCTTAATATCAAGAACCTATTATTTGTAAGCTTGCACAATTAGATCCTATTTCTACTGAGATCCACATAAGTCTTTCCATTTACTTTGCAAAGAACTGAGATCTAGTGTAGAATTTATCTTAAACAATCTTTTATGTCACATGTATACGTTTGAACTTATCAATTCAAATTATGCAACATGAATTTCAAATATAAAGGAAATATGATACCAACAGACGTACGTTGCTAAGGCCAACAGCCAATACCATACATGCAACCAGTCCCACCTACACCTGGCATTCTTCAAAATGAATTTGCCAGATCTAGTTAGCCTCTTAAAAATCTTTACTGAAAACATCCTTTCACCAGTTTCCAGTGTGAAGAAGGCATTATGTTAAACTGAAATAAACTGAAATTAAATCCTAATGCACAGTCTATCTGAAACTGGAGAGATGCTTTTATATCCTCCCATATAATCAAGTTTTTTAGGGAAATGCAAAAGATCCTTCATCTTTACCTAGGCTGACAGCTTGATTTTTAGCCAACTGACCAAGTCTATACCAGCTGAGAGCAGTTCAGTAGCATCTGGGAAATGAGGTGGTGGCATCGTTACAATTCTCAGTAGGCAACTGTGTCACCATAAAAACAAACAAAACCAGACACCTTTGTTGCTAATCTCCGATTGAATGCCAAGGACTAAATAAAGATTTCTGCCCTGTCACCTCTACAAGCGGAGTCAGGAGAATACAGCACAGCTTACATCTTTATCCATGCAATGCTTGGGCACATAGCAATTGTTTAAGGATTTCAATGTCAAGGTCAGCCAAGGAAGGGCAGTTACTGTGTACTTGTTTACGTGAATAGCCGAGTTCCCTGGAACATCAATATAGCACAGTATTCACTTACATTTAACAGAGTATCCTTCAAATATACAGCAATTCTGTATTTTTACATATCCTGATCAGCACTTGCCATACCCTACATGCCTCCTAAGTTTGTATTTTCGAAAGTTCAATTGGACTGCACCTTTTATTTATACTTCTTACAAACTGCTTCTGCTAAATACCTTAAGTAATATTACACCACAGGAAATGAAGCTACTGTCCGTGAGTAAAACTCCTACGAATAAAATTTCACAGGGCCAATCTCTAAGTGAATATTTCACAGTTTAGAATATTAGCCAAACATCAAGTAGCAAGAGCTGCTTAAACACTGGCACTGCTCATTTGATAAATGCCAGAATTTACTTAAGATGCAACATAAATCTGTAACAACTCTCAATGCTTGCAAGTTTTAAAAGAAGTTCTTCAATATCTCTGGAAAGACTGGGAGCCTGAGCAACTAACTGCCCTTTCTGAGTTGACCTTGAAACCAAAATGCCCAAACACTTGCTATGTAGCAAAGTGGCATATGGATAGAGATGAAAGCCAAAGCATATATAAAAGAGATGACATTTGTTCACACCACTCCTATCTTAAAATCCAGATTATCCAAAACTCTCATCAGGATGTTATAAAGGCACTTTTATTACAGCTGAGAAAGCCTGGATAACACTAAGTCACATGCTGAAAGAATGTGCTTGCTAATGGGTAGAATTTCATGTACTGGTACAGGGAAAGAAGTTACAAACAATCAGTGCAACAGTGAAGTACACTCAGCTTTTATACTGGTGGTTTCCACATGGAGACCTCACGTATTTTAGCCACGGGCAATGCAGCCATTAGTGAGAAATATTTCTTCACATATGCAAAAAAAAAAAAACAAAACCCAAACCGGTCACTAGAATTATGATATAGCTAAATTATTTGATAGCATGTTTTTGCCTTTAGCAGTTGCTTGGGGTTTTTATTACCAACTGCAATGCCATAATACACATACCTTTTACTGGCATCATAATCTATGAAGAGGACTTGAGAAAGCAACCTATACTACCACCAATCCCAAGTGCATTCTGAGCTGCACCCCAAAACCCACAAAATAAAAAGCGTCAGTTTTTTAATTATACATTTTGCTTCTCTTTAACTGAAGGTTCATCTTCTCATGCTTTCTTTGTCAACCATGTGAGCTGTAAACACTTTTTACAATAAAGCAAGCTAAGTTTTTCACATCACGAAACTCCAGGTAGAAAACAGGACTGAAAGACACTTTCACGAGTTTCCTAACATGATCCCATGCTATTACATACAATCACGAATAAGCTTTTTCACAAAAGGATAAAAATGCTTTAAGAAAGAAACAAAACAAAACAAAACAAAACAAAACAAAAAGAACCCCAAACATGCTAAGACATAGTACTCAATCCTACAACTCCAAGAGAGAGCAAAGTTGGTATTATATTTGTGTGAGCCATTTTATCTAGGATAGTGAAACCTATTTCACAATTGAAACAGGTTATTACTGCCTTACCTTACTCCTTCCTTATCTTACTCGGTCACTAAGATATATTATAAAGAAACCAATTTCCAACACACAGCCCTAACTACCATTTTTCAGGTAAACTTTTGTAACTTTCCTAACAATTCCATGCAAGGAACTTTGAAATTCCATAGGTTTTCAAAACAAACATTGCTGAGCTCCACAGCTTTCAGTATCTACTAAAACCTTTATTTAGTAGAGCTGAAGCATTCAGGGATATTTTTTCCTGTTGTATTGCTGACAGCAATACCACTTATACACAAATATAATATGGATTAAAAAAAAGAAAACTTTTGATTTTACTCTATGGGAACATTGTAATTCACTAGGAGTTTAAATAAAATAAGAGTAAGAATTCTTATGAAACACCAGTATCTGAAACAGTACCAACTCCAAAGTTGGCAGAGGAAAGGCAATATTTTCACATATTACTCAAAGTGGCTTAGAACTGATCTGTGAGACTATCTTTCGGGGTAAATTACCATATCCATGCCCCAGTAACCACCTCTCCTATGAGTCTGCAAACCTCTGTGCCAATTAATGCCAGTTATTATGGCAATTTTCTGTGCCAGGGCAATTGCCCACTATAAACTGAACTGAGACCAACTCACTTAATCATTTGTCAGGGATAGGGAAAAATTTATTGCTGAAATGTCACAATCACAAAGCAGTAGCTAGGCCCACCTCAAGTAAGCAACAATGCTACCATCAAATTTGGTGTTGTTAAACAACTCTCTTAGGTCCCCTGTAAGCTGTCAGCAAGTATTGACTTTCGCCCATTCATGCTGGTGATTTACAGATGAAAAGCTCCGTATACTATTCCCACTTCCACGAGTCATCCAACACCTAGCAACAAAGATTAAGGATTTGAGGAAAATGAAAAACTTTGAGAAATGGTAGTTTCTATAAACTTTGAAAAATCACTACATGACATATTTTATAACAGGTAAATGATGAAAATGTCTTCAAAGATACAGCCACCAACACTTGAAATCTGAACCCTATCTAAAACTACTGTAAATTCCTTAAAACAGTTACTGAGTTTATGCATTGGGATACTCTCACTACTGAATTGCTGACTGCTGTTTGTAAACTACCCGCTGTAATCATCACACACAACAGTTACGGGGAAAAAATACCTAATAATTACCTAAACCGAGTTGTTCTTTTGATTTAATATTTTCTAAACTGCTTTTTAAAACAGTTAAATAAGCTGCTCGGCAGTTCATGTAAAAGATTACTTCTTCTGCATGCTGGGACTTCTTTGCTTGGGAACTTTCTGAGCGTGTGGCTTTCTGAACGGAGAGGGATGCAGTATTCTCAGGACTGCTGGCCATTCTGTGAAGAATACAATTACAGTTAGAATTTGTTACTGTCTTGCACGTTTATTAATGCCTCTGCTTTGTCCTCTGAAACACAGACTACCACAAATTATCCTAACATCTAGGTCATACGTTTTCCATTCTCTAAATCTGGCGTAGGAACGCTTATCTACGCCTGTAGGTAAGCACCATGAGATCCACAAACAAAAATAGCTTGGGCTCTACTTATTATTCACAATTTATTCTCTATTGGCAGTAAAGAGTTTCATTTTATTGTATTTTATTTTAATTTCAGACATTTGATATCACAATAATTATACAGTCATGTTATTTGAAAGCATAAAAACAAATTTTCAAGTTATCTGCGCTACAACCCATGGCTATCCACGTTTAGAAATAAACCACTAGGACTTGTCCTTACTACGCATTTCCACTAGGAATTCTACTCTTGCCACAGTAGCTAAATTCTCCTAATGACAGAAACAATGGGAGAATTTGTACAGAAGCGCACTTGTTGGCTCTGATGACTTTAATACCACTGTCTATGCCTAGCATGATTTGTAACAATGGTAAATTAAAGAACATACCATACCTAGCACTGTTTTGCTCCCAGTGCCACTCTCATTGTTGCTACAGTTCACCAGCAGCAGCAAAGGTGGAGTGTTTTTAGGAAAAAAATGCCAATTTAAAACATGGCCACAGGTGCGAGAGGCACAGAATTATTTAAAAGACTTTTTCACGAAACACCAATAACAAAGTAAATATTATCAAGAATGGATGCAGCGCTTACCTCATTGGAGAGAGCTCTGTGGCTCCACAATCACAACTGACTCATCTCATGTCGGATTCTCTATTATATTTCTTGGTGTTAACAGCAGAGTAAAAGCCCCCTTTGTTCCTCCAGTGAAAACTACATGTGGGCATGTTTATATTGAACTGCGTATTTGTCAGGATTTTCTCCCTTACTCAAAAGTTGACTTTCATATTTCCAAGACTGATTTAGCTGGAAAACTGGGTAGCTTTACACAAATTCAGCAGAGACACTGTGTAATGTCATAAACACCATATAACATTCAGTATTAAAAAAAGATACAATCATTATTAAATTGATTAATGTTTTTTTCTGGTGCCAACCCATACCAGAATGGCCTTTTGTTTTCTGTTTTTACAGTTATAATTCAATAAAACATATGGCTAATAGTAAAATTGGTCAAAATTGTAACCCTTAATCCTTCAAGTATGTGAAGTTAAGCACACGATTCTACTTTTAAGAGTTATCTAAATATAATTAATAGAAACAAAGAAGCCTGAAGCTAAGAACGTGCATAAAACTTTGCACAACTTAGGCCTTTTACATACAAGAAGACTACCCATATAATTGTAAATGAATGGAAAAAAATATGAAATGCATTTTTTCAAAATTATTAAAACGACTCAAAGCAGTAACTAATACTGTTTGCTCACCAATGGCCAGCAAACTTTAACAGCAGCTTTCTGCTTTTACCAAGGGTGATTAAGGTTTTTAGAAGGCCATCACAGAGGGACACTAAATCGTGTTGTACTGTTGGTCTAACAGCCTCTCATATTATTTTACCCAATGTTGACTTCAGAAAATATATTCCAGTATAATAAATTGAATATCTCAAGTTCAGCAACAAGACAACGACATCATAGGGTCCCCTTCAGGACTCATTGGATTTTTACTCAGGAGGCCTAAATCACTCGCACCTTGTTGAGTTATATAGGTCTTTTACACTTGGGAAAGAAAGATAATAATCGCTTATCATGGATGAAGTACCCTATTTATAATACACAGGCCGCCTGCCTGACACTTTAATATTACGCTGGCATTAGAAGGACCCCATAGGGACACTGTGATACAGTCTGGTTACTGCAAACGGGTGTCACTATAATTAAGCACCAGTGTTACACACACAAAATAGAAGTGGGTTAAAGTCAAGGAGGAAAAGAAGAATAAATGTTAATTTTCCAGTAACTAGTTTATAAAATGTGAACTCTCGTTTATACTCCTTAGACTTCCCATTACCGAGATATTTCTTACGTGGGCCACAATTCTGCCAAGAAGTGCTGCCAATACATTGCTCAGAAATCCAGTGAGCAATAGCTTAGTGACAGCACTGCCAGCAGCCCCATGGCTTAGGTTGTTAAATTTTTACTGGACAAATGACACTTTAGACAAAATAGACAGAGGGGAGCAATCCGGCTTCAGCTGAAGTGGGAGGACAACACAACCTAACTATTACTTCCAATTTCAGTTGCTATGATTCTAACAAATAAAAACCATCTTCCAACCAGGAATTAAGTCACACTCTTCTTGGCAACACTGACCTTGCCCACCGCGGGTCCGAGGCCGGGGTTCACCTCCATCCACAGCAACCGCACACCGGCAGGGAAGCTTCGCACTGCTGCTGCTTCAGCTTCCGAGCCCAAGCGCTCAGGCCTCGCTCACCTGAAACGAGAAAACTCTTTTACCACATGCATCTCACTACCCACCTCTCTGGTGGGCGCAGGGGTCTTGGGCAAAATTTACCACCCACCCTCGCGCAAAGACATTACAATCCCCTTCCCCCAGCCCGTCAGATGGGAATCAACTCTCCCACCCCGCACGTCGGGGACCCTCCGCCCTGCCCAGCGTCCCCAGCAGCCCTGAGGGGCCGGGTTTGGCCACACCTCACCTCCCGCCCAAGCCGGCCTCGCACAAACCTTCCCGTGGGTGGAAGCCGCCACCGGCCCGGCTCCGACGTTGCACAGCACCGAGCGCAGGGGTAGCGGGGCCCGACGAGCCGGCCCCCGCCCCGCAGGCCTGACGGGCGCAGGCTCCCCCCCGCCCCCGGCCCGCCGCCTCCGCCGCTCTCGGGCCCGCCCTGCCGGAGCGGCGTCCCGCCCTCTCAGCGCCGTTTCCAGCCGGCGGTGTTTGACCGGTGCACGGCGGCGGCGGGAGATCTGCAAAGGCGGCGGGAGCGGCTCCAGGCGCCGCAATGTCGTAGGTATCGGGCAGGGGCGGCGGAGCGGGTAAATTCGGCTCCAGTGCGCCAGTCCCTGCCGCCTCCCCGCTGACCGCCGATCCTCTCCGCAGTGGGGAGGCCCCTGAGGGCGCCCCGGCAGCCGTTGGAGCGGGGCGGGACGGGCGGCCGATGGAGCGAGGGCCCGTGTGGGACGCTGTGAGGCGGAGCGGTTCTCCCCGGCGGCCTGCGGGCTTCCTATACGGCGGCGAGCTTGTTCCCTGAGGAGAAATGTGCTCCTCGGGTTATCCCGGAGAGGGGAGGAGCACGCCGTTGCGTGGGGAAGGGCGGGTTTTGTTTCTAGCTCCGTCTTCCAGTTGTTGGATGGGGACCGGGAAATATTTAAGATGGTTGTTCCTTGGGGCAGAGCCTTGTCCAGACGGAGTTTGGGTGGGTGATGCCCACTGGCATGGGTAATAGTTCATGTTACTTGCCTGTTCCCGGCTTTCCCAGCCAAGGGGGAGTTTGTTTATCTCTGCGCACCCCATGGATAAAGCCTGTGAGGCTGTGTGGTAGGGGGTGGAAGAGTGGCAGGAGCCCTGTCGTGGATGGGTTGTGCTGAGTTTGACACCAGGGTTTTGTGCTGCAGACTGCTGTGGGAAGGTATTGCAGGCCTGTGGTGATAAGGGCGTGACACCTTCCGTGTCCGTTTTCCACCAGGCTGTATCTCTTCATATTGGCTCCAATTGGAATAAATCCTGTTCATATCTCTCCTATTCTTTGCAATTTATCAAGCAATAGTCATGTAAGTCTGATGCTATTCTTGTGTATCTTTGCTAATCGTGGGCTTCTGAAGAACAATAAAGAAAATGTGTAGGATGTTGCTAACTTCAACAGCAGTAAGGCGAGGCCATAAGATTTATGCTGCCTATATATAGGCTTGGGATATTTACAGCTCCCAGTTTACAGCTCCTTATGCGATTTCAAAGATAACTTATGTTAGAGCTAACATAGGTTCCAACTTCTGCCAGTCTTTCTCTTGACCACTGGAAGTGGAAGTAATCATGCCAGACGGTAGTAATACGAAGGAAACCTCAATACACAAGCTTTGATTTTTTGGTGTTTAAGTCTGTTTCTCACTGGTTGCACACTGAGTTTAACTACCACGTAAGCTGAATGTAGAAAATGATCATGTGTTCTTTCTGCTTTTCCAATTAATAAGACATTTTTGCTGGCAGGTTTTGAAGATGAAGCAGTATGTAAATAGCGTAGAGGTGTTTTCTTTTTTCCCGAGTGAAAGCAGAAACTTAAGAGGAAGCTAGATGAAATGGCCTCATATTGCACTACGATAGTCTCTAGGGTATTTTTAATGAAGTTATACAATCAAGTCCCTGACTCTGTATGTTCTTATTTTTGTGCATTAAATCTGTACATCACTGTTACTATAGCATTCATTCATAAATGAATTGTGAGAGACAGTTAAGTGTTTGTGGAATTAAAAACAATATAAAAAATCCATTTCTTTATAGAAAGCTAAATTGCATACCTAGGCTCTCACTGTTAAGCAGTTCCTCATATAAGTGGTTTCATCAAAGCACTATTCAGGTGAGTAAAGGTCTCCCAGTATTAGCAAGGAACTGACAATATGACCTGGAATGATAGATGAACAGTACGCTCTAGAAGTAATATGTAGTTCTTTAACCTGGTAAATATTATGGGCAAAATAATCATTGCAGATTGTACAGCTAGCTATAAACATGTGCCATCATACTCTGCGTAGTTAAGAAAATAAATTAAGCCTTGGCAGGGAATTTTGAACCAATTCAAGGTTAGGAAACTCAGGTAAATAAGTTGTTGTGTACTGTCATCGCATATGCCTCATCTTTCTGTCTCCTTTTCTTGTTCACACTCTGACATTTGATTCTATACTATAGCCACAGCAACGCTTCTCCAGCCATATAAAAAAGATAAACCAAACTAAAGCTGGTCGTCTTCCTCCATGGTGTTTCCTGAAATACTTTAGGAATTTTGTTTGCACCTAGGTGCACATGTTGGCTTTTCTCCATGTTCATCTTTTGAAAGATCTGAGAGAAGACACTTTGGCCAACTGGGTCTTCATGTTAGATGTCTGGATGAATTTTGTTTCAGTGGTCCTAGCCAGGGACTGTGTGTAGGTTAAGAACACAAATTTTAACTTATTTTGAGATTTACCTTCTCACATTATGGAATCAAAAGACAATCATTAAAAACAAGCCCACCAGCAAACCAGGCTGCTGGGTAGGATGGATTGGGAAAAGCAAGGCAAAGTTGACCTCCTGAAGCCAAAATTGTATCCATGCAGCTCCTTCCAATGTTGAGGCGCTTGCCTGGAATGAGGCTGCCTCTTTGCTGCCATAGCTCAGGGTGTTTGCAGGGGTTTTGCAGGCCAGCAGAGAGAAATTTGGGCTGTCTGCAACTCTATTGCTGTACATAGTACTCGACAGACTTCAAAGAATGTAGCCTTGACCAGTTCACAACTTTCTCTCTAGGAAATTTTCTAAATGTTTATAATTTAGTGGGATTTTCATGTCGTTTCTCATTTATCTTCATCCTACAGCTATGTTGAGTCCAGATTCTGCTTTACTTTGGCTTCCAGCTTCTTTTGAAGTCCATCATAAAAACTTCCATCATAACATGCCTTAGTATAACATGCAAATGCATTGGCCCCTAGAGCATCCTGTCCGAGTAGATGTATTAATAAATATGTTTCTCTGCTGCCACTGGGGTGGAAGATGTAATGGAGTCTGCATTCCTTAAGCAATATGGGTTTCTATTTAAAAAAGAACTACATTGTAAAGAATTCCATCAAACTGTTACAGCTTTGACTGCCCTTTGGCAAGAAGTTCACACGCTTTTTTAATTTAAATGTTACCTGTTTACTTGGCTTCTTTAAGATAGACTACTTCTCTTCCCCTTTTTGTAATAGAGATAGTTGTAAAACAGTATTCATATGAGACTGTTGCCTGAGTTATATTTCAAAGATGTGTTATCATTCTATTTTTCCAATACTTTAATTTACAGTTTTGGAGTAGTAACATAAATTTTAAACGGATATGTTTGGAATGAGGTCATCTTAATTCCTTACAAGTCAAAGCATTCTTTTCCAAGATTAAAACTGTGAACTAAGTTCTTGAAATATGATGTATTTTCTAAATCTTGTTTAATTTGATATACTATATATGTTTCTTGGGGACTGTTCTTATAAAGATTTTAAATTTTTTTCGTCGTTGTTTTATATAATGCTTTAAACTATTGTTAAGATTTAGGAATGTGCTTAAAAAGTTTCAGTTGTCTCTGGGAAAAATAGTCTTAATTTATGTTGACCTTTCTTTCCTTTGAGCTTTTAGTCTGCATTCAATAAAATTTTGATGACTGCTCTTTAGAAGACAGCTGTACGATATAAAGTATTATAAATATTCAGCTTTCCTCTTCTAGCGTTGCCATTAACAGCTGGGCATCCAGTTCAGCAGAGCAGATTTTGCAGAGAGAGCTTGGCATGTTCCTGAATCAGTATAGTGAAGAAGACTAGAAAATAGTTTCTTATGGTTTGGGGACCTGTAAAGACATAGAGCATCTGTTCCCCAGTTAAGTCATAGTCTGGTAGCACTGAATCATGTTAAGAGCTAAAATGATGGGAAGAACTTCTTTTTTCACCTTGGCTGTACCTGTGTTTTAAATGCCTAATACATTATTTCTACTAATGGCAAAATAATGTCAACCCTTGCTCAGAAGGTACGTAAAGTATAATGGTTTTGCATTTTTTCATTGTTTATAGTCTTTGAGAAAGAGACAAATATACAGTGCGATTTCACTTCAGTGTCTTGATTTTTATCTCTAGTATAAAATGGAGAATTGGATTTTCTTATGCAAACACTTTATCCTTCTAAACAAGCAATGTTTTTGGTACACAGTATTTTAATCAGTTAATGTATTTGGTTTGGATTACGTTAGTTTCTTGTGTAGTATAAAAAAATGTGAAACATGAGAAAGGAAAATGTCTTTAAAATTACCGATTATAGACCATACTACCAGGAATCTTTGTGTCTAGATGACCATAAAACTTGTCCATATTTTTGTCTTGCAGAGTTAAGAGAGCATTAAAGTTGGACACTGTTAAAAAAGATAACGTAAGTATTTTTTGGTGTATGGAATCATCTGGGCTGTATATGTATGTATGCGTGTATATATATCTATATGCACATATATATGTGTATATTAACATGATATTTCATTAGAGCTGCATTTATGTTGTTACAGATTGGAAGTTTTCTAGAAAAATCTTAACGAGGCACAACATTACTGCTGAAAATATTAGTATAAAATTTATTGTATTCCATTTGTCATAGAACTGCCTGGCTTTAAGTAATGTACCTCTGCATGAATCACTTGAAAATAATGGAGAAATATGCATATGTTTATTGCCATCACTATTTACCCAAGAGCTGAATGAGTTAAGATGCTTGGTGGAATCATTTATTAGAAATTAGCTCCATTATCCTGGAAGCAAATGTTCTGCCATGTGATTTTACATGTAACAATATGGAATTATGATAATGCTGTAATCTGCATGTTATAAACTGCAAAATTGAAATGAAAACATTAAAGGCATTTTCATGTCAAGGATATAATTACCTTCCTCAGCTAATCTGGCATAATGAAACAATAAAGTACTAACACTGCAATAAATTTCACCACAGTTATCACAATAAAAATAAAATTGTACTGTTGCTATTATTTTTTGTAAATGCAGCTATAGTATACTCCCAGTACCAGCATGTCATGACATATGTCGGTTTATTATCTGCTCCTACCAACAGTGGGTGTTACTGCAGACATCAATACAGAGGAGCTTGTGAGGATGGCACTGTTTAAAGGAAGGAAAATTTTGGAAAAGTATAGAGGGAGAAATAGCTGGTCAGCAAACGAGCTCCCAATAAATCGCATCTGTGTCATTTTGAAGAGATTTGTTTATATGCAGCACATATTCGGAGGTCTCACTGGTATTTAGCAAGATAGAAATTTGCAATTTTAAAAATTTTCTGGCTACTTTTTTTTTTTTAATTTAAACAAAGGTGGCAAAATACCGCAGTGGCACTAAAAAAAATCATTAGCAATTTAATTAGCAGCTTAGTGTACCATTACCCAACTTGTTCTGTTCGGAATGCAGCTGTGACTGTAATTTTGCATCTGTTTCTTAGGCTGTAGTAACGTTTTTGTAGATGAGTGGTCCAGCTGAAATTACATGGAATTCTTTTTCTGCCTTAAAGCTATTCCTTCCCTGCCCCCTCCCCATAAGATAAAAAGAAAGAGTTATTTGATGGTTACCTGCATTTAGGTTCTTGTGCAGCAAAAAGCATAACAAAAGCCCATCTGAATGATAAAAACTTTTACTGGAATCTCAGTAATGTAGGTTTACACTATGATTTTTAGTTCATACGATGCCTCTAACACATGCATGTTAAAGATTTAAAGTGTATCATAATTAAATAATGTTATAGAAGGTAGGAAGGAATATAAGGTCATAAGCACACATGGTTTGTGCAAAGTATCTGTTTTTAGCTCTGCCACATCCATTGCTATTTCTACAATTTCTTTCCTGTTATTCAGGAGAAACTCATTCCACCTGCTGGTCAGACTACCCAAAGCATGCCTGAACTAACCAGATCAGAAATGAGTATTGTTAGATTTCATAATGTTAGTATGGGATCATAACTGGTCTAAGACTCTTCTTCCTGGAAGAGAAATTTACTGCCAAATAAATACTGTTCTTCTGAGTACTACAGTAACTTTTTCCAGGTACCTGCTTAAAGGAGTCTTAGTTCATATCCAGAAATACAGTAGCTGAGGTGACTGCTGTTCAAGCAGGAAAAATACTCTGAAAGTGTAAGCAGGTTGGGGATTCTGCCTGTTACAAAAGAGATTTGATGGCATTTAAATGCCTAAAGTGGCATTGATACTTTACTGTAATTAATATTTCATTTAAAGATGATTTGAAACATTTCTTCAACCTGTTTGAATGTGGCAAAATATTAGTGACAACAGACTGAAGATTTCCATCAGGTATTGTTTAAGTACTGATAGACTGCAAAAAGAGTATAAATGGCTGATGCGAAATTATTTAGGGTATTCAAGACTAAAACAAGACGGAGTAATTTTGAGGAGCTATAAGAAAGCTACGTAAGTGGGCAGCAAATTAAATCTTTTGCAATACGGTGTAAATCATGTTACAGATGACCAATAGTAACACTGTTACGTTCTAAATTAAGGGTAACCACTCCAGAGTTACCACTCCTACCCTTCTCAGAGTAGGAGAAGAAAAATATCAAAACTGCAGCTTTGTGTAAAAGTGCAGTAAGATAGATCAGAAATAGAATAGCAAGCAGCACTGGAAGTATAATGCCATCGCACAAATCAGTATTTTGTCTTCACCTGAATTAGCACTGAATGTACTGTCACTCTGGTTTAAAGTATAATTGCAGAAATTATACTTTGAACCTATATCATTCTTTGAAAGACAGTGAGTGTGAACATAGGCTGTGGTACAAGTGGCACAAGAAATGCCTTCAAATGGAGGAGATTAAAAGATCAGGATGTTTTAACAGGAGTTCAGTAGCGAAGAGCAGGAAAGGGGTGTAAGAATGTGCTGTGTTCTTTTTAGAGGGGATATTGAATGTTCTTTATACTTTTATGTAATCAAGAGGAATTTAATAATCTTGCAGTGTGGAAAACTGAAAGCCAGTAATGGAGACTTACCTTTTATACGACACGTTAACTTCTTGAACTCATCATCAACTGCTTGAAATTTTGGTGAAGTCAAGAACATAGTAGAAGCTGTAATAAATACACTCATTCATACAGATAACGAGTATGCATATCCATGTAGGTGTGAAAAATAGGAGTATTATGCTTCAGGCCATTTAAATCAACTGCTAACTGTCTGGAATTGAGAAGAAAACTTCTGAGGGTTACATAATTGTCCATTATACTTCTAGGTACAACTTGTATTCCTAGTTTGGTATTTATCGCCTCTGTAAATGTATACTTTTTAGAAGCAGTTTCCTTCTAACACCTCAACAATTTAAGATTAATTATGTCAACGTTAATGTTTTCTATCATTAATTTACTCAGTAATGAAGTGTAGCCTTTTCCCAGGTCCTGGATTCCTGCTGGATTGTAGAGGCTTTAAGTCACCTTTATATATGTAGCTTTGTGATCTGATATGATTTATATCCTGATATGACTTGAGGCTTTCACACATGTTACCTGGTGAACCTGATTATTTGCCTTAAAAATACTGCTTTTGTCACCTGTACACCCCTTTTGAGATCTAAAATTGCTGTAGTTAAATTTTCCAGGGGATATTTGTGAAACCTTAAACCTGGGAGGTTCAGGCCTTCTCAGAGTTGTCCTTCCATTCTGTAGCATGCTCTGGACTCAGACTGCCTTTGCTCTCAACCATGTCCCCAGTAGACCCTTTTCCCAGAGCATGCAGGAGATTCCCGTGCTGAGGAATCCTGACTGAACTTGAAGATTTGTATGGCCTTTGTTTAATCTTGTTTAAAAAGGAGTAGCATGAGGGTCTTATTCCAGCAAAACAGGGCAACATATGATTAAGTATGAAAAGGGAATAAGTGAGTTGTTATCTTGAAATTGGAGAGGAAATGTCACTTACCAAAGTGCAAATATCAGGTTGTCTGATTTTTCTTTTTTTTTTTGGTCCCCAACTTGGCTTAAGTACTGTGTGTTCTTTAATGAATATAAACCCCAGATCCTCACCTTGTATTTCATTCATGGTATTGAAACAGTGTAATATGCTTACCTATTATACTTTTTCTAACATTAATAAATGGAATAATAAATGGAACTTAAAGAGATTACAGAATAATAATGTACAATAAAGCTTCCAATGAAGAAATACTGTATGAAATTGAGTGACTTACGAGTGACATGAAGACAAACGATAGATGTTCAGTTTTACAGATGGAATGAGGCTCAAGTTGGTAGAAAAGGCTGGGTGTTTGGGAAGTGGATGAGTCATACAGTTGCAAAAAGAGAGCTAAATTAATTTGCTCCTCAAACTCAAAGCCGCAGGATTGTAACAAATTAAAAAATGAAGAAATCTCTTAGTCTGTTTTTCTGTGGGATTTGCTTTGATGATACTATGTTTCCAAGGGGGGGGGGGGGGGGGGATCACTAAACCATAGAAAAAAGTGTGTGCTTCACTGTATATAGACAGCCCTTCTTTAACCCCTTGAGAAAATTTTGAAAGGGACTGGAAAAAGCGGGTTTGCCCCAAATGTCCCTTTGCATGACAGATGTTAATACAGTGAAATCAGTTGTGCGCTACTTGCATTCTCCTCTTTAGAGGTGGCTAGTCTTGTTTGGAAGCAGTAGTTTACATGCCTGCTGACTTTATCTCCTTGACACGAAAGGCCAGGATGGGAAGGCCGTCATTCTGAAGCTGTGTTTTCCAGCTTGCTACGTGGTGTAACTTCCAGCTCTTTTGTTTAATTACTGCATCAGCTGGTTACCTAACAGTGAAGTACTGTAGGTCTGCTAGTCTGCATGTTGCTTACTACTTCAAATCCAGCTACCTGGAAAATCCTGTAGCCACTTGATCAGTGGTTTCTAAGAGTCAAAGATGACATTAAGATGCTGCTGATGCCAATGGAGTCTCCTTCAAGCGCTACATGAGTTCCGTTTCTGTGTGTTCTGTTTCTCCTTTTTGACAGTCATTGACATGTTATTTAAAGCTGCTAGACTTCTTAGTTGGAATCAAGTTGTTACTAGAGCGGAAGCCCTTTATGTGCAAATGAAGTGTGGGTTTGGTTGGGGTTTTTTTTCTGTGTATTAGTAGTGCAGTGAAATCCCAGTTTCTCAGAGTTGCAATTCAGCATCCAATCTAGAGAGTGAACTGTGTCCCAGACAACCCCAGTTAATATTTCAGAATTGCAGACAAGTTCTTCTGAAAACTTCTCTGCACAATTCCTTTAGCATCATTAAATAGCTCCTTTTCTATCATTAGACATATTGAAATCCTGTCAGAGACAAAATTTTGGATTTAAGGGACTCGCTTGGGGTTTTTTTAATTAACACTTGTTTAGAAAATCATTAAAAATAACTATCTTTTGATAGAATTAAAATTAAAAATATTTGCCTTTAGTTCATGTGTCTTAAATTCTCAATATGATAGGAAAAATAATACCAGGTTTTGACTGCTTTTAAAAAGACCAAAAAAACAAACAAACAAAAACCCCAAATGTTCATGCCAGAATACCTAAATGTTTGGAAACCACATACATTTTGTTTATGAAAACTGGGAGGCTAGTGTTTGAAGCACTTCTTATTTTTTTGAGTAAAACTAACCTTGATGAGGAGGGGGGGAGCGATAGAGAGGCTTGATGGGCAGCTGGCAGCCAGCGAAGGTCAAGGCATCATGACATTTAACATGGGCTTTCCATAAATGGGAGTACGTACAGTTAGGAATGACTTAGAAAAATCTATTGGCAGATAGTAAATGTTCAGAGAGGCTTTGTCTGGTTTGGGGTGCAATATGTAACTCTACTGATAGGAAAGGTAGAGGCCAGAATGTATTTAGTTTGCAGAAGGGAAGTTTACAACTGTGGGAGGTTTAGATGGATATAGGTACTGCTTTATCTTTAGCCAATGTTCATCTAGCTTCTTTGTCTTTTGCTACATTTTAGCCATCTGGTGCAACACCTTTGAAGACCAAAAAGAAAAATCTAAGCTCTTACTCACCGACAACAGGAACGTGCCAAATGAGTCCATTTTCATCTCCCACGAGTCATAATGCACAAAATCTCAGAAATCACCCATCAAATGGTTAGTTGAACATTCTCTCTTACTGCAACATTTTTCTAGTTATTGGCTTGATTTAGTAACTTATGTCTCATGTGGTACGTTTGATTTCTTTTCCTCTTAAGGAATTGTAGTCTCTGTTGGAAAAGCTGATGTTGATTTTTAAAGCTTGAATCTTTTCACTATAAATCTTGGGGGTGTTTATGAAACAACTTGTTTATGAAACAAGTTTTGCTTTCTGTTGATCAATGCTAAAAATGTTTGACTTTGACTCAGCAAAAAAACCCTGCACTGGCATTTTTGTCAATAATTCCATTAATTCCACTGGTTAGGCATGTTTATGCTAGCAATGTCCTTTGCTTTCTTTCTAAGTCCCAGCTTTCGTTGGCAGAACTGGTATGTGCTACTGACAGTGACTTTGTTCTTCTTTGGGTTATATGGGGAGATGTTCTGAAGTTGCTGTGTGCTACTTCAGATTATTGCAAGGAAGTCCTGGTTTACTCTTGCCAGGCAGTGCGATCCATTGTTTACAATACACAGCTGAGGTCCGGACTCTCTCGTGGTCAGGAGAGCGGGAAAGAAAAGATGTGTGCAGTTAATGCATGTTTAATTTTGTGGCCTTTTGAGAACTATGTTGAGATTTGCAATGCAAGTCGTGGTTTATGTACTTGCAGGTTTCCGGTGGTAAATGCTTGCATGCATGTATGCATGCATACATACATATAGCATTTCTCAGCTCTGAGTCTTTCTCTATGAATATTGAAAGTTACGTAGATTTTTATCAAATCAAAGCTAAAAGGCAAGTTCAGTTAGTTTAACTCTTCTGCTTTGCATTCTTTTAGGTAATTTTTTACTATTTTTTTTCATAGTGAGGCACTTCAAGGCAATTTTTAATTAATCTAACATAACACTGAATGTCATTAGCTCTCAGAAAATATGCCTTTTTATAATTATATTATTTCCAGTTCCCTTTAGGATATATGTCCACTTAGTTACATCGTCACAGTTTTTGATGCAAACTATTACTGCTCAAGAAGTATATTTTCAGTAGTCTAACCTGCTTTTATGACTACGTAGGTTGTGGTCTTTTTAAGTGTTAAAGAACCATTAGGTCACCTGGTGTGACTTTTTTATATTAAAAAAAAAAATTACAAAAATACTTTCTTGTCATCTTTCCCATATAGAGCCCAAGAGCTTTTATTTCCTTGCAGTACAACTCCTAGAAAGAAGGTTAAGTCTTGATTTGAAGACTTCAAATTATTTTTAAAAAATAATAATAATAATAATCCATCACTTCCCTTGTTAGCAAGTTCCTTGTTCAATTACCTTCACTATTAAAAAAAAAAATTCTCCTGTCTGATTTTGAATTTGTCTGGCTTTAATTTTCAGCCATCAGTTCTTGTTATGCCTTTTTGTTGGGTTAAAGAGCTTTTTATGCCCCATATATTTTGGAATTTATGTGCAGTAATTGAGGCCTCGCTAACATTCATGAATTATGATGAGTAGAAATATTCTGAGCAGGATAGAATAACCACTGTTTGAAATTTATCTAGAGGTCTGCAGATTTTTGCACTAGCTGTTGCACCATATGCTCTCATGATGGATCTGCAAAAATGGATTTTTCCTCCAGGAAAAAAGGGGGTTTTTTATTTTAAAGGAATGTGATCATGAAGTTTTGGGATTCTGACAAAACTGGCTGAACTAAAAATGAAAATTATTGGAAGCCTTCAAGCTGAAAATACTACAATCTGTGAGCATTACATCCCTTTTCCTTATTAAAAATAGCAGAGTACTTGAGGAAGCTTGGAAGTATCGCGTGTTTTGGTGGCAGTATAGTTATGCCTTGTTACAGGCCTCTGTGCAGGGGTTTTGTTTTGGTTTTTATTTTCCTAATTAGTAGTCATGCTAGGAAACTAAACAGAAGCGGTTATATCCTAATTCTTTATCGTGCTGCCAGTCTTCATTATGGCCTGGCTTTGTGTCCTCGTTACCTGTTTGTCAAACACCTTTTAACACAGTCGAGTTTTTCATGAGCACTCGCTGCTAGTTGGAAGATTCACAGCTTTCCTACCAAGTTCTCTGCTGATTCCAGTTCTCGCCAGAACAGCTGTTCTTCTCCACCAGTGCAATGCTTTTGAATTAGGCATTTGCCCCTGGAACTAGTAAAAAAATGACTGGTTCAACCACTGACATCCCAAGAAACCTTTGGAGGAAGAATTATACTAATTTCTCCCTATTCTTTCAGTGAGTGATAGCCTGTCTCAACTATTTGTGCAAACCTAGTATCTTGAAAGGACCTGTATTTTAGAACACCCTTGCCTTCACAAAATTTAAGATGTGTGTAGTTGATGCCTGTTTAATTTTGTAGCCTTTTGAGAACTATGTTGAGATTTGCAATGAAAGGCCTGGTTTATGTAGTGCCTGGTTTGGGATGGAGGGAGTAAGCTTCTGTCTACCAGAAAGTAAAGATCTTTGCCACAGTGCCTACCCTGTCTTGTGAACAATTCCTCCTCTCAAAACTAATGGCGGCTTCTTGATTCCTAAAAAGATGATTATTTGGCACGGTGGGTATCACCACACTCCCACTTAGTTCACATCCAGAAATCTTAAGTGAGATTTTATCAGGCCTTTAAAGTATAGACCCCTGCATTCTTAAAAGACTATAAACAGTTTCTCTTTGGGATTGTTTTCCTCTTCAACAAAGTTGCTTGAAGCATTGTCTTAAGTATTCTCACAGATATCCCTGGTTATGTGTTTTTTCTCCTTGGAGTTTAAACCAAGTTAGATAGCAATCTAACCCCACTGTTTTCCAATTTTCTTCTTACTGTGAAAAGAAACCCTTCCAGTGAGCAGCATTCTGACTTTGTTAGGGAATTTGTGTCTTTAACATGTGAATTTATCTACTCTATTTTTCTACAGAGAGAAACGTATTTTCAAAGTATTCCCAGGACAGATTTCTATGGCAGTCTCTGCTTTCATCAGTTAGAAGGAAGTTTTATGTTTGCATGTATTAAATCCGATACCAGTCTCAGGATTTGATGGTACTTTCCGGATGAAATGAAGAGCCTATGTGTCTTCCCCCCCCGCACACCCCCCCCCCCGTGGTAAATATGAATCTCTTCATCCTGTATGAAGAAACCTTTCAATGAGAAGAGTTGCCAATAGGTCTTCTCCGACAGATCAGAGATATGGCTGTTGTTAGTGCAATCAATTGGTATGCCTGTACTGGCATCTGTCATGTCATGGAAAGGTCAGCGCATACCATACTTCGATTAATTGTTTTGTCATGATGTGGCATCCTACATTCTCACCCAGAATGGAGCAAGAAGTATTCAGATTCAAGAAAAGTGACTGCATGTTATACCTAGCTGCTGATGATCACTGAATTAAGATTGCCTGTATCCTGAGGGAAGAAGCAGATTAGAACGATCTATGTCCTGATTGACTACAAGCTGAGGCACTGGGAGCAGTAAGCTTTCTGTTAGTGTTGCCACATCACAAAAGCAGTTCTGAAAAAAAACTTTTTATGTATAAATGCAGATTTTAATTTTGTGGCTGTCTGCAGAATATGAAACTATACCTCAGCCTGGCTGGATATCCACATGCACTTTAACACTTACCTTTGCAAAAAGCTTTTAAAATTTTACATAATGATAGCAGTCAGATACGGAATTAAAAATGCTATGGCTCTTTAGATATGTTCTCTTGAATATCCCTACATGTTTGTAATTACCTGCTTTAATGACCTCTTTCCTTTAGTTTTAGTCAGTGCCTTCTTGGTGACACAACACATGATAATACACAAACATTTAAATCTACTCAAGTTTTAAAACTCTTTCAGCACCTCTGCATTTGTATGACATGCCTTATCTCTTAGGTGAAAGAAAAAAGGGGGCAAAATGTCTTGTGTTAAAGTGTCTGTATATTAAGATGTCAATGGGAAAGGTGAACGGGTAGTGTATTTCCTTACTGATATTAAGTATGGACATAGGGGAACATTCTTTTTACCTATAAAAAGACTTGATCACATGATCATAGCTGACATTTAGATGGATAATTATTCAGTAATGTAGTACTAGCCATCTTTTTTTTTTTCCTATGTTCATATAGCTACAAGATGGTGGTATATAAGACTTCCTCTTATACGACAGGCTTCAGGTTGTCCTCTTAAACCCACAATTTCTTTTCTCCTTCTGAAGAGACACTTGTGTTTTAAGTGTTGTATTATTTTAATAGATTACGCTTATCACCTGTAAGTGAGGTGTTAGAGTATAACCTATAGTCTATTTTTCTGTGACCAATATGTAAGAAAACAACAGAATGAAAATTATTACAAAATTAATGCCATTAGCTATGAAAACTTATTTTGCATTATGTGAAGTACACAAAGTTGCATGCATCTATCTCACTGAAGAGACAGATGGAAATAACTTGTCTTATGAATATGACTTTCTTTTGAATAACAGTGTGGAGGAGTGCCTCAAAAAAGACTAAATACCTTCAGAATGCTAAAATTGTTCAAAAGTAAAATTTTTTTAGGAGAAGACATGAATCAACCCAATTATAAGATAGTGTGTCTTTATGATGTTGTCCAATGTATGTCCTATTGGGCTGCCTGATAATTCATGTATTGCCTAACTACCCCAAATCTCACAGCCCATTTATAACATAAATTATTAAAATAACAGAATACTAAATCTTCACTAGTTTCTCATCATTGCTGGCTAACATACTTTTAAGATTTATTTTAAATCGGTTTATTTTTATTCAAATCAATCCATTCCATAGTACTGGTCTAAAAGTAGTATCTGTTTGATAATTGATGACTGACTTAAGTGCAAGTTCTACAAATACTTAGATTTAAAATTAAATCTTTTGGGGTCTTAACCTTTAGCTACTGTAGTGGAACAGCTTAAACTTTTATAGCACCTTGTCATTCTGAGGTATTTCTAAATGTTTTACAAAATATTAAAATTAAAAGTTAATTTATCCTTGAGCACTGATACTTATATGTAATAATTTAGATCTAGCAAGAAGAAATCAAAGTGTTTAATGCTTAGCGCGGTCTCTCTTTTTTAGTCTGATGTCAGAAAGGAGACGTATTGCAATGAAGTGTGAAAAGCACCTCATTCCAGAGGGTCTGTTCTAGGGTCAATGCATTTGTTAAGGCCACAGTAAAGACCTGTTGTAGTTTCCTCCAAATCTTTCACTTAAAGGTGAATTTCACCTTACAATAACAGCTTTTCAATATGGAGCATTTGTTAGAACATGTATGCATCTGTTGGAGGGACAGTAGATAAGAACTAATTTAAAACACCTTGTGAACTTCTTTGGCACCAGAAAAAAAGATCTTTCTTGGCTTTTGGATAGATGAGTATAGTTTGATTGGCTACAAGTACAGCGAACTCTAAAGCTGAATTAATGATATGCAGTTCTAAGTCACTAATTGTCGAATGCACTAGTGGTCTCATGGCCAAAAAAAATGAATGCATGATTATTCCTCTCCCCCTTCGGATGTATGCATACACCTCCACCATTTTGTCTTTGATGAGTGTCAGATCCAAAAGAAGTCCATTGCACAGGAGAATTAGAACTGTGTCCAAAAAAGGGAGCTTTTACATTGCAGTAGAAAATGAGAGACTGAGTGTGTGACTGTTGAGGGGGGAAATTCTTAAGGTGGAAGTTACAAAAACTCCACATTATATGATGTTTTCAACTTCAGCCACAACTAAACAGAAATAATTTCTACTATTCAGATGTGACCTCTTCATTGCTGGAACCTAGACAGATAAAATGCTTGAAGTGTTGAAAGGTCACCATGTGGATTGCGTGGAGCACAATACCATTAATAGTTATGGCCTCACTAGTTTCCGTAGATTCACCAAAGACTATTGTACTGTGGGATCCTATCACATGTGACAGTATATACTGTTTTTCAAGTATTAGTGAGGAGGGATGCAGTACTTTTTTCTGCTAGTACATCACCCTCCTGATATGCTAATTGGAGGGCAAGCAGAATTGACAAGCTAATGTACTGACTTTAAAAACAATAGTAATTGATACACAAGATAAAATTTTAATCTGTTTTTGTTCTAATACGATTTCTGTCTGAATTGTATAGGTTGTGATAAGTTGTGTGAATAGATGGCTATTCAGAAAGTCTTTTGTGATCAGAGGTGTACTGTTACACATAACAATATACATAATGAGGCCTTTGTAAGTGGCTGTTGAACAATCTCAAGTAGATAGCAGCCTGTGAGCTAAAGATGTTATTTTAGTGCAGCACTAACTTTCTTAATCTAATCAGCATCACTGAAAACATCCCACTGTCCACCTGCTTTGGGAGAGCAGTCTGTGTTAGATGCTTATCTTGGAATCTGATCATTTAAGAATGCTCACCCTACAGGGACAGAAAGGCAGTCTGCCAGTTTACCAACACCACATGTGAGCCTAGGTTTTATTAACAAATCCATGGGAATGGACTTTTGTGGTAATATCCTATTCCTGTTTCCTCACAGAAACATGCATCTGCTCAAAATATCAGTGCACTGAAATGTAGGAACATGACTCGCCATGCAGAATAATGGCAACTGGCATATGATTTATCATGCCCCATCATATGACGAGCTAGAATATTATATTGTCAATATAGCATGTCAGAGCCTTTGGAAGTAATTTGCAGTAGCTGTTTACAAGATGGAGTTGGGGGCCAGGCACTTTTACTAAAGGAAAATGGAGGTTTCATTGCTCAGTCATTACAGTAATTTCATGATAATGCTCTGTGCTAATACACTGTATTTAGGCAGTTAATAGGATAAAAAGCTTCTGAGTAGAACACAGTAACTGTGTCGGAATTATACTAACTTCCAGTTGTTAACACTATAATCCCAAGGTTTCCACAAATACAAATGTAACGTGATTGATGAGAGGTCCCATTATGAAAGAGTAAATTATAGTGAACGTAGTGTGTTTCATTACAAGGGGATCTGTCCTGCTTCATAAGTGAGTTTTGTTTTTTTTCCTCTTCCTAAAAGGTCATTGAAGAGTCAGGGTTCGTACGAAAACCTATTTCATGTGCTTCAAATACTCGATATCTTATTTTCATCTTTATTGTTTCTTTTCTTTCTTGTGAACCTCCTAGGAGATGGAACTGAGCAGAATGATTCAGAAAGCAGGTTATCCAGAAGAGGGCAGCCTCAAACAGAGGAGGATGCGTAAGTGGATTAAGTGTGTTGTGGGTGCATTTTTCCTTATGAAAGATTAATATTTCATATAGATTTAAATTAATAGCGATTATTTTTTAATACTTCTAATTCCACAGGATTGGATATTCAAAGGCACTGAATGGCAGGCTTATGGTTATAGGTACAGATTAATGCAGGGTTTCCATTACAACTGTCCAGCCAGTTCTGTCTTTTGCTGGTAGTGTGGGGCGTATGACACTGCCAATTACAGGAGTCACGCTCATAGTACTACCCAACGAGGTATCATAATTAAACTGCTGAAAGGAAGGTATGTTTTGCCTTTCCAGACTCTTCTGAAAGTGTACATTCCTTTACTTTATTTTTGGAAGCATTAACTGCCAAAGATACAGGGCCAGTAATGCAAGACAGTTTTTGATTAAAATCTAGCCACAGATGGTCATGGTGAAACTTCGTGTTTGCTTTGCAAAATCTTTTAAAATTCTTGTCTTTTCTGCCACAATCTTATTTTAAGCTATAAGCTTCCTGACATTAATGGATTTTGGGCAGTCAACAGTTAGTAAAGCACCTAAATAAATGTTTCAGGTGAAGTATCTGATAAACTGCTTTCCTAAACTTGATAGATGTGAGGAAGGAGAAGTGATAAAATGTGTTAGAAGTAAGGCTGCTAGTGTCTCATTTTGTTAGTATTGCTTGATCTTTTCTGTTATGAAAAAGATATTTAATTGTTTATAACATTGCCAAATCTCAGCTGAAAAGTGAACCGAAACTTTCTGTGGCAACAGTGAGGTGTCAAGCTAAATGTGTTATGTATTTCAGCCAAAACAAACACATCCGTCCCTAAGAGTTAGACAAAGGAAATATTTGTTTCCTCTGTGATAGAGCTTGGCGAAAAAGTGGGAAGCTGTGAATCTCTGCAAGTTGGATTGTGTCAGGGATGCCTTTCATCTTTATGGGAAGTTACCTAATTTGGAAGTCCTGGAAGTTATGAAGTTTTTTAATATGGAAGTTGTATATGCTCAGTAAAACTACTTTGAGTTTAAGCTTTAGTCTAGCTAAAAATCTGAAAGTTTCCTTCCTCAGTGAGCATGTTCATACTTCTTGCTGCTAATGCATTTATCCTAGATAGTCCCTCATCCATTTCCATCCTTTTTACTCAACTGAAATTGCATTCACCAGAGACTCTTGTGATCTCTTATTAGGAAAATTTAAAAAAAAAAATCTTTATTCTCATTCTTCTTCAACACTGTCTACAGTTTTGTTCTTGAAATCTTATTATCCTGTTGTGTTGCCCTGCCTTTTTAGTTGATGCTTCAACTTGTCCTCTGGTGGAATCTTGACATATATCTTTGACATCTATCCGAGAAAGTCTAATTCACAGCTCAGCATCAACATGGCTATACCACAGCTGCTCTTCTCTCCTCTGTGGCATTATATATATTTTTTTTAATCATTCTGTGTAATGTGACTGTCCTGCATTTCCTTCAGGCCTGGTGCCTGGGCATCCAACTCAAATTGTTATGTAAATTCTCCTGTGTGTAGATGTGGCACACTTTCTCTCCAAAATCTGAGGTGCATTTCCTATTACCCCAGTTTGTCACTAAGAGCTCACCTCTCAGTGTAATGCAAACCTCCATTGCCTATATATTCCTTTGCTGGCCAGCTTTTTTGTACTTTCCTTGTGTTCTACTTCTGACAACAGGTCATATGGTAAGTCCTGTTGATATTGAAGGCAGAGTGCAACTGCTGTGCTGCAGCTTGTGTCACTGGAAGAAGTGTCACCATGCTAGTGCAGTATTCGTGCAGGCTAGTTAACCAAAATTAAAGAGTTGGGCTTTTGTACTTGAGTGCATTTCTTTCATCATATGCTTGAGTATACATTGATTCTGTTATTCTGCTTCTGTATTCTGTTGTATGTATTAAATATTTGTTGCACGGTTTTACCTGGTGTCCCAGATGAAAATTCCCTTGGGGCTAGATATTTTGTGCATGCATTTCTTTTTTACTAACAAATAATATTTATGACATTTATTCGACTAAATATTACGTTTCTTATGTTAGAAGTGTAGCTCTTCCTTTTGATTATTGCACTTGAACTCTCAATATGTTTGTTGAGTTTTTTTTCTTGTAATGGATGCTTTCCCCCACCATTAGCTTGAAATTTCTTCATTGTAGGACAGTAGGTATCTTCTAAGTGAGGGAGCTTGACAGATAGTAGAATTGTTTGGGTGGCATGTTAGATAGCAAGAAGTAAAATCTTACAGTTATACCAGTGGAAAGCTGTAACCTGATTAATTGAGGGTGTTTTGTGGTTCAGTATATCCCTTAGTCAACACATATAGACTCGTTTCTTAGTGATAGTAACCTTGAAATGCAGAACAATTTGAGTAATCATAGTCTTCATTGACCTGTAAATGTTTGCATTCAATAATTCAGTATATTTTTTAAAAATTGCAAGATTTGCAGAAGACTAGCAGTTAGTGACGTGCCAGTAAAACACATTTATAAACCAACACCTACACAGTAATATTTATGTGAACTTCCATACACTTTATTTTTACAGATGGAAAATATACTGTGCAATACACTGACATTAGCATTTTCTTTCCTGCATAGCCTTCTGTTCCCACGTTGAAATGCAACGTAGTTGTTATGTTTTTCTCATACTGCACTTCTCTTTCTAAATTTGGGGTTTCTTATAAGGGTGATTCTCCCTTCTGTGGGAGGAAACACTAAATGGATTATTTCTCTGTTGTGTCCATTTCACTTGCATGTTTAAATGGTTCAAAGAGAAAATAGCCTAAATGTTCATTGCAGGATTTTTTTTCAATACATACTCAGTGCAGATCCTTAATCATGCATTAAAGTCTGCCATTTAGCTCTAATCTGATTGGATATCATTTTAGTTTTTATTGCAAAACCCATTAAACTCTGAAAGCTGACCACCTTTACACTGGTAGTAAAATACATTTGTGACTTAAAATGGGAGATAGTACAACAAACCTGAACAAATAACATCATGCGATGTTGCCTCTATTGGGCTCAGTTTTAACTTCTCATGTTTCCTGTGGCTACAAGCGGTGTTGTGGGTTTGGGGAGCTCATCCTCTTGATTAAATTCCTGCTCTTAGGAACAAATTACTTAAATTCCTGTTTTTACCATTGTCTTCCTGCACGATCATAAGAAAATCCTCTAATATTGCTGAACCTGAGTTCCTATCCTTAAAATTAGGATTTTTTTTTTTTTTGTCAGTTCACATATAAATCCTAACCAAAGGCAAGTTATATTTGGTGTTACATGACACAATCAGGTTGCACAGCCTGTCTGTTCACAGCTTATCTAGTTCCATCCTGATTACAATGTGAAGAAACTCTGGGAAACATTGTAAACACTGATTTTCAGCAAGTGGTGATGTGGCTAATTGAAATTGTTTTGTTTTAACTTTTTATGCAGGTTCATGGAATTGCAGTCCAAAGTGAAAAGTTCATTGGGTAGAATTGTGAAAATAAGAGCAAATCTGACAAGTCTACAGGTCTGATTTACACTGATTTATTTTTTTAATCTACTTTTAATATAGGATTTAAAATAAAAATGAAAATCTTATATGCAACATTTGAGTTTTAAGAAATAGGGAAGCAAATAGAATACTTGAAACCAGGCAGACTTGACTTGGAAATCCAGAAAATGCAAAAAAAAACCCAGAACTTAGTAGAAATTTTTTTTTTAAACTAGAGGAGTTGCTTTTCCAAGAACACAATTTTTAATTTGTATCACTCGTTGTGTACACAAATAAAAGCATATGAAGTAGTTATCAACTACTATTTATAACTTGAAGTATGAATCATTACTGCATAGATTTTTATGTCCTTGAAGTTTAAATATTCCTCTGTGTTTAAGTGATTGTACTATTTAATTTACCACTAATGTATCATCATTTAATAGTCTGTTTAATACATGCTAAAATGCAAATCACTTTTCTGTTTTATTCACATTTTGTTTCCTGAATTAATTTAGCACAAGGTTCGTTGCTGTATATCAATATCTGAGAAATAATTCAGTGTACTCAAAGTACTGTATTGATTTATTTTACTTGCATATGTGGTCTGACAATGTTTGATTTACAAAAAAGACTGATACTAATTTAGAATATTTTAATTGAAATGTTTATTTAGAAAACCCTATTGAAAAATCCTTTATTTTTCTCCTGAGTTCGATAGCGGTATGGTTTTAGGTCTACTGTGGAATGCTGAGGAGTGTGTTCAATAGAATCTTAAATGCTCGTGGATTTCCATTTTACTAACATATTATAGCAAGCTTGTACATGTGCCAAGATTGCTTTTCTGGGGATCAAGTGTTAATCTGTTTAAACAGCTGAAGACTTACGAATGAAGCGTAAATAACAGGAGATTTTTAAGTAACACTTTAAAAGGCACCTGAATGCCATTTTCAAAAGTAGCATATGTTCTTACACCCTTAAACTTTTTAGTCCCGTTGACTTTCTATGAGGTGGAGTCTCATGCATCATTTAGAGCTTATGAAAAATTTCCAAGAGTTCTTTCTTTCAGCTGTTTTTAATAAATCGTAGACGTCTAAGTAGGTAGTTTGGGAATGAGATTTAACAATGTCTTTAATTATGGTTTTTTTCCAGGCTTTAGAGGGCAGTAGAGAGCTTGAAAATATTATCGGTGTCTCGGACTTGTCTTGCCTCTTGAGTGCTGAAGTGCAGAAAACCCAAGTGCTAAGTAAGGAGGATTTTCGGTAATATTTATCCCCTTTATAACAATTTAACAATGATCGCTCCAAACGTTTCCTAGAGTCATACCCCACTCTGTGTTATAATGGAGTCTGACGCGCAAGTTCTTTTGGGCAGGACAAATGCACCTTAAATGTCCTTGTGCATCCAGCCAGGGACATAAAAGAAAGGCAACCCCAACGGCCCACTCTTCTAACTCACAGTCACAGATGGGGAGGAAAAACTTGCAAGAGCAACACCTTTTCTTATGTAAATAGTTAGATACTTAGTGGGTAGTTAGCTAGTGATTAGGCTAAACGTTTGCACTTTGATTGCATTGCCTTTCTTCTCTTTTTGCAAGGAAGTTGTTTTGTTTGTTTGCCTGTTAGGAGGATTAGGCTGAACATAGGTTTCCAGGCTTTAAAAATTGCTATTCATGTGTTTTTAAATGATGGACATACCAGATGCTTATTGTGTTGGGATAAGGGCTCTTCACAGATGGCACATCTGTAATACTTTTCCAAAGGAACCCAGAAAGCCAAAGATTTTCATTTATATGTGTCCATTTTTAGGAAACTTTTTATCCTTACTCCAAGTCGGAGGTTCTTGGGACGTGTGAATCCTCAGCAGCAAAAAGTGCATTCGTACTTCTCTTCCCAACTGCCTCTGCAACTAGAAGGGGAGTACGTGGTGGGGAAATATTCTAATACAAAGAACTTGCGTTATGGATAATAGCGGGGGGGGGGGGACGGGGGGACCAACTATTTGCTTTTAGGGAGAAGAAATAAAGATCTCCCTTACCAGGCCATTCCTTGAAGAGTGAAAAGTGGTGAAAAGTAGCTGTAGGCACCAAAGGGGCCCCAGTCTTTATGCTTCAGAACAGTTTGTTCATTTGTTTTCACAATAGCAACACCTTTTATCTGTACCCACACGACATGTTTGTGGTACAGGTGTGTGTCTAAGACTGCATTTACCTACTTCTTCTCCTCAAAGGTTTGCATATATGTCATGGTTCTTGTAGACTTTTCATACCAACCTCTGATAATCTAGTTTCCAGCTGACCAGGGAATATGAATAATATATGCATATACATAATCCCTGTGTCCAGTCTTTGGACAAGCATGCAAAGAAGATAAAAGAGTTTCTTAACCTGCAGCAAATGTGATGTTTTGCCGGTATACGTTATTCTACAGCCTGTCTGGTTGCTCTGTTTTCTGCAGAGTGTAAAAACACTGGAACTAGCTATAGGGGAGCAAAACTTAGGGTGACTAGGGTCTGCTACTTTGTTCCCAGTTGGAAACAGGTGGACAGTAAAGCCGCAGGTGCTAGAGAATTTTTCTTACCAAGCAGCACTGTGACTCTTCTAATGCAATAGGTGCATGTGCCCCAGCAGTGCAATTTATGCACCACACAGTTCCAGCAGCTACTGTTGTTTAAATTACCATTTCTTTCCTGACTTGTATTCCAATGCTCATTCCGTTTTCGTTTTGCATATGTATACGCTGTACTAGTTCCCGCTGTAATGCATATAACCAGATGTTTTCTTAGACAAAATGAAGTTTTCTGAAAATAGTCTGCGTTTACATTACTACCCTACACTGTGGATAGGGCAGTAAGGCTGCCCAAATGAGATGTCAGGCCTATTGTTGACATGTTGTTACCTCCACTCTTTCTGTTAGCTTCTTGTTGCTTTCAAAATGTGAAAGAATCATCTTTTCCCCCCCATCTCTGAATTGGGAACAAAGCACCATATCAGCACTAGAAGACACAAATGGGAACAAAATGTGGTATGAGGCTTGTAAGCACAACTTCTCAAAATTCTCTTCATTTTGAAAATTTTTTTTTAATTTTTTTTGACCACAATACATAGATGGGGGGGTCATCACTCGAAGAAAAATACAAATGCTTTGAAAGTGAAAAAGGAGGCATAAGTATTATTTTCTTTGAAATCTCTGGGGCAACATTTATTGAGTTCAGATTTGTTTATTTGACTAGTGAGTCAAGCCGAAGAACTGCAGCTGTTGAAAAGAAACCACGGAAAACTTCCTGCCCGAGGTAAGGAACTTTTTATAACTCCTGTGTAACAGATGTTTTGATGATTCCTTTTAGTTGATTCCTTCTTAGGTCTTTCCACTTGAAATAAGTTCGGCAACCTTTAGTACGTGAAAATGATGATAATCAAATGTGTTTCTTCTAAGCACACAGGCTAGCCTCAACTTTTGCACTACTCACATGTAAATTTCATCTTTGCAGCTGTTTTCATTGTATTGGGTATTTCTCCATAAAACTGTGCCAAGAGAAGAAATCACTAATGGTCTTGCACTTGAGGCATGGTCTAGAAATAACTGCAGTCAGGTCCTAGAGAGTTTACATACCTTTTATGTGTATCAGTTATCCTTGTTCTTCCTCCCTCTCCTGCCTCCCCTTGCATTTTCAGTGTATAAGCCAAGTAGCGTACAGTCTTTGCAGCAAAACCTTTTTCACCTTATATGTATTGTGAGGTGTTTAGCACACTCCAGGGGACTGTGAAATCCAAACTATTAGGTTTCTTCATAACTAGGGCTGTGAAAATATTTGAAGTTGGTGGCATTTAATATAGCATGGCCCCCATAGCCACTTCAGTGCCTTGCCTAGCTGGGAAGGTGGCGGGGGATACGCACAAGATTGATATTTTTTTTTTTTTTTTCTCTCACACCCAGTAAAATCAACAAACAGTCACCACTGATACTCTGATATTTCTGTTACCTTCATGCATTCTATCTTAAAATAGCAAAACCAGAATCAAAACTCGTGATGGCATCTCTACTGCTTTGTCTGCCAGCTGTCCCAACCAGCAGGACCGCTTCCTGTCACAAGCGGCCCCTTTGATTTTGGTTGTATCTGCTCTCCCACAGGCCTAAGTTCTTTCTGCTGTGGGGAATTCTCTGAAAGGAAAGAAAATTGATCAAACTTAAGTTTCCTTCAGGAGATTACCACAAAAGGAAAAGGAGCAACGTCACTTTTTAAGGAATTTGGCTCATTTGTGCAGTCTGCTATTTCTGATTTACAGCTCCCTATGTCCCTCTGTTCAAATGATCACAGCCCCTATCTGGCACTGATAATGGTGAATGCTATGGGCCATCGCAGATTTAAACAGTCGTTGCTTCCTTTGTGCACTGCTTTTTAATGGTCACCAGGATATACGTTTATAGGTCCATCTTTTCTCTAGAAACTAGCCCCTAACACTAAACATATATCCAGTCTTGTTAGATGAGAAATGAGATATTTTGTGACAGTAGGATGGAAAATAGAATTATGAGTTTAAGTTGACCAATTTTGTTGAAGTTTCAATGTCAATTTTGCTTTAATAAAGAATAAATTCAATTTTGCAGTCTTGAAAATACAGTAGTAGGAGAGGCAAAGAAGTATGTGATAAAAGAAAAGCATTTGGAGATGTTTTACTTTGCCTTTTCGTTTTGGATGTGGTTTTTCATAATTATTTTTAATTAGTTATGCTCCAGACTTAAAACTTATGACTGTTCTGTGGCTTGATACAGATGGAATGTCACATTATCGTCACATGGTGAGGCATGAAATTTATTTACTTTATATAAACAACCTTGCTTAAAACAACTTAATACAAAACATTCCTTGCTCAATGGGCAGCATTATGTAGGACTCAATATATCATTTTGTGTGACCAGCATAAAAAATGGCATCATTGTTTATCCATGACTAGTATTTACAGTAAACAAAATGTTTTTGAATAGAATGTAAGCAAACTGTAAAGCAGCTGCCAAAAGATGAAATCTAGTCGGTATGTTGCAGTCCAAAACATGCTTTATGTGTGTTGAGAATAAATGTGTAGGTTGCGATACGCATATTTTAAAGGAAAACTTAATAGGTTCAGAGTTTCAAGGAGTGAAGATAACATTCTAAACAGGAAAGCTACTTAAGCTGGTTGTTACAAATTATACTAATACTTTGCTTCCCAAAAAGAAAAACACTGACATAAATCACGTCCGTGACTCTGCTGTCCAAGTAAGAAACAAGAGAATGTTATAGAAGATCAAATACTTGCAGTGTTAAGGAAAACTATTTTCAGACTGTATCTTGTAATAAGATAAAAAATACTTTCTTTTCTAAGGGGGTGTTCATCCTGCCAAGCCCATGGGCAAATTTGATCACCCTTATTAAGTTTAGTTCTAAACATTCCTAACTTTCATACTGTTTTTAATACAAGTGACTGAAGTTTGCGCTCTTTGCAACAGTAGCGGTGGCTTTCCAAGAGACTAGATCAGGGTTAACTAGATGGATTTTCATTTAACACCACTTGAAATTACTAATGAAGGCAAAGCCGGAGAGATTAGGGACTGAGTAACACTGAGTTCCCGCTCACCAATCCAGTTTTTTGAAGACTGTGTATACATGGCGAAACATAAAATCCCATTTCAGAAACACTGCAAAATATAGATGCCTCCTTAATAAGCAGAGTTCCTTCTCAAAACAGGTAGAATGGTAAGAATACAATATTCTACCGTTTATCCCAATTCACGTCAGTTTGAGTTTGGACTTTGTATTGGGCCTTTGTGTACAAGCAACTAAATAGCTTGGGTCTGGACTGCTGGTGGGTTGCTGTGAGTGAGGGTAAATCAAGTTTGCAATATATTTCTACCTCATTCTCAAATAAAGTAAATACATTTGTTGACCTTTAGACATACTTGGGTGTCTGTCTCCCACCTATCCTTCCTCCTCCTCCTCCTCCTCCTTTGGGATCTTCCGAGGAAAAGGGGAATACATCAGACTTCAGATGTGTATTTTCAGGAACATATCTGTGGCTTTTTCTGACTGTAAAAACCCTAACCTAAAAAACATAGGTTTTTTTCTCAGCCCACCTTTTTATTCACTTGCTGGGAAGAAATGTCATTCATTATACTTTTTCTGGGAAAAGTAAGTCTCATGAACTGGCTAAGCAGAAATTTATTAAGTGAACGGAATGAATTCACAAGTAAATTTACTCAGAAACTGAGTTTCTTTCCAGAGTTTCCATTCCTTGAGAGCAAATGGAACAAAGACCATGATTGCCTTTGCTTACAGCAAATACTCATTTGTCAGGGAAGTGATGAAATGGATGCAGGGGTTGGACCTAGGTATTGGGAAGGGCCTTTTTACCTAACAAATCCGTAGGCCTCTTTCTTTCTTACGAACTGATATGTGAGCCTACTGTAAGGATGAACCATATGCTCTAGTTTGTACAAACCCCACTTCTAGGCGTTTGTGATAGAGGCTTTTCTGAAGTTCAGTTCTTCCACGTTTTTTAAACTGTTTGGGAAAAGCTGCTAATGCTGACACAAACAACAGTTCCTTAGTTCTACCAGGGTCCTTTCAGTTAAATCCTCAGCTCCTTTCCAGCAAAAGTTGAACAAGGCCTCTCCAGCAGCCTTTTTGTGATGTACATCATCTCTAAAAGCAACAGAGATGATGCTGAAGGACTTTTTTTCAAATAGATTATTACTAGATGGAGACTTACAGCTTGTGTTTGCAAATAATATGCTTAAGTTCTTAGTACTAAAGGCCAGGTTTGATGTTTTGCCACACATCGGAAATGTCTGCTCTGAGTTCACGTCCCTACGTAGTGTTTGGAAGAGAGATGACGATCGTCAGTACTCTTTCACTTAAGTCCTGCAGGCAACCAAGATGCAAGTTGCCCTCTTGGCCTACTCAGAAAGGCTGTGAAACTAAGACAGAAATTGATTTAAGAATTAGTATTTTCTGAAGGTCTGAAAATACACTCTAAAGCCTGGTATTCAATTGCATTCCAGCTCAGTCAACCTAGTACCAGAAACCCTGTATGCCCAAGGCTGTGTAGGCCAGAGCTGATGCTTAAACAGACTAGATCTGTAATGCAACTGCAGTACGGAGTACATGCCTGCCCTTACCACAGGACAGGGAACCCTTAGGCCAAGAGTCGTCTTGTGGCCAAAAGTGGAACGAAGGGGCTGCAGTCGGGCAGCACCTTGCAGGATTTCCTCCAGAAGAGCAGCCGCTGTGACTGGCACGACTTCAGGCCCTTAAGGTGCAGGTGAATGGCAGATTAAAGAGAGAGATTATGCAGATGCTCTGCGCACATTCCCAACTGGTAGATGATTCCTCGGAGCTGAAACCAGCCGATGGCAGTGAGAGTACCCGTTGAGCGTTATGTTCTCTGTCATCGGTGAGACAGCTTCAAGAAATCATAACTTTGTTTATGTGGTGCGGGAGGGAGCCTGGCCTTGTTCATCTGCTCTTCTGTGTGGAAGATCTATCTGTACTTCTGCTCACAAGGCTTTGCTACAAGTAGACGTGGGGAAAAGTTAGTCTCGGTTACGTTTTTAAGTTATACCTCAGTGTGAACACTTGTAAAGGGGACTGCACTAAGCAAAACAGAATTACGACTGCTTCAGCGCTGAACATGTGAGTGTGCGTTTGCACACAAGGACTTTAGTGCAACTCACCTGTTTTGTTTACTCATAAGTTATTTTGAATGTCCCCATGCAGAGAGCCAGAGAAATCATTCTGCACTCCTGCATTTACAATCAAAACTAATTGTGAGGTTGCCCCAAAACGCCCCTTGAGGAGGAGAGTGTTGTATTCCAATTTGTATTGTGTGGATTAAAAGCCACTGTTGCTCAGGCTAAATTTGACTGTATGTCTTCTCTCATTCTGTGCAAGTGGGTCTTTTTTTTTAGTTGGTAACCACGCAAAGTCCTTTACAGTCTACGAGAGGTAACAAAACCCACTGAGCCTGGCACCCAAATCTGCAGTGATTTTCCTAGGACAAGTGAGTAATCCTGGCTACTGAAAGAATGCTACCGAAAGGTAAAGGAGCTGGCGGCCAGGTTTCCATCTGACCCCCAAATGCCGCGCTCTTTCCCAGCAGGTTATGGGTCCGTTGGATTGTACCTGCACCTTAAGAGTGCGTATTTTAAAATACAGCCGGAGATTTGAGAAGCGTCTGGGTGTGAGGTCACCAGCATGATAAGCTTTTTGGATGGAAGGAAGGGGGCAAATTACAAACCTCTCCAATGATTTAACGTCCTCTGCTATGTAGATGAAATATTAAGCTATTAACTTTTGTGGCAGATACAGAAATGCACATGAGACATATGACTATGGGCCTCTGACGTATATACATATAGAACTGTCAACCTGCACTTTATATTTAGGTGTCAGCCACGTTTATTCATGAATTTCACACTTGTGTTTATACTCTATTTTCCTATGTACCTTTTTACAGACGCATTAGCTATTAATTTTTAATTCTAGTGGATCTAGACTTTAGGGTATTAAGCTTAATGAAAAATTAAACAGAATTGTAGTTCTTCCAACAGCTACATGTAGCAACTCCTACATGAGAATAAATACTGCTTTCTCCCATGAATATAATTATTTTAAATAAAAAAGAAAAGAAACATTAGTTTGGACTCACTTAGTAGCAATTATATGTTTAAGAGGTGTAAATAACTTGCTATCCAGACATTACAAATATCCAGGTGCTCTGTATGTGCTGATGACAACAAAATTGAAAAGAAAGACTGTAATAATTCTGACTGGTTTTCTCTGCAGAAGATATTGATTATTTGTGTGTGGTGAGAGATTTGGAAAATTCAATTAAAGGAGTTGTGCAAAGGTTTCATAAATTTTCCTTGTACAGCGTGTACACAGACATTGTTGCGTATTAAATCAATGCAGCACTTCACAATATATTTTCTTTGAAACATAAAAATAAATAACATTTAAACAGTTCTGCTTACTACAGAAACAAATTTTATTTTCTGTGAAGCATTTAGTCATGTGCTATCACTGACTCATACACATTTGCCAGCTGTAACAAATTTTATAGACGTTTTCTCCAGAGACATAGCTCATATACTATGAATTTTTAAATGAGCAAATGGTGAAGAAGGGATGTCAGCAATATAAAAATTGATCAGTTAAAAGATAAAAGCATAAGTAAAGAGATTTGTATGGTAGTCTTAATAGGTTTTATTAAATAAAAATACTATAAAAAGACAGTAATGAATAGACTGAAGGTTTTAACTGTGGTTGAGGTGGAGAAAAATTATTCTGGCACATTTAGTAGAAGATTGGTTTTATATCACCTGACAGGTGAACATTTTTTTTCTCTCTGCTTTTTAGATCTGTAAATGTTGTAGAGCAGTCAAACTTGGGAAAGAATGGTGGTGGAAGGAGGAGGGGAAAAGAAACTTGGGAAGATTCTGCCCTTTTAATGCTTTTGCGGGCCGGGACAGGAAACACCACGGCACAGGGCAGCAAGGCTTCGCCCAACCCACCCGCGCAGGGGTGAGGTGTCTGGTGGCTCTCCGGCTGCTGCCTCACCCTGTGCAACCCTAAAACGTGGAGCTGATGAGAAGAGAGCAAGCTGGTCCTGCACCCTGCTCCTGCTTGTGCCGCACTTGGCTGCAGCCCAGACATCCTTCTGGTCGCCTCCACAGACTCCTTCCTTTCCTAGCTGCTCTGGTCACAACAGATTTTCATACAGAAGTTTTCTTTGTATGTTCTCCTTGCTTATATGTAGAGTTTATGTATATATACTGTTATATACATAAACTTATATACATATAAGTATACATTTGCTTATATACATAAGCAAAAAGAACATTAATGCAGTATATATACTGTGTATATAGAGTATATATACTGTGTATATGTGGAGTTTATGTACGAGTTTAACTTAGGAGTTATGCATATAAAAATATCGAGAGAAGGGTTGTTGGGGGGGTCTGTTTTGTTGGGGGTTTTTAAGAGCAACTCATTATCTTCATTAGCTCAAACACACACACTAGGAAAAAAAAAAGCTTTAACTGCTCCAACAAGCATTGTAAGTTTTTGGAGCACGTGAGTAGTAACTCATTTGATTACTTGAGTATCTAAATCTTAATGCCATCTGTATAAATATTACTGTAAGTAAGGCTGTTTTGTCAAAATGTGCTCTAATGGTATATGTTTGGAAAGAAGGCTGAGTTAATGTTTTATATGAATCTGGGCAGCTTATATTTTTTAAGACCGCTTCCAAGAGTGAAGTGCAGATCTTGGCACGGTTGCTTTGGCATGCGTGGGTTCTTTAAGTACCGCACAGTCAGAATGCTGCAATCAGTCGTTGCAGGGTTCATAAAGACTGAAGTAGGAAGTTGCATTTAGCACAAAGAAACCAACTTGTAATTAAATCTCAGTCTCTTTCTGTTACTTGTCCTACAAGACTGGACAGTTTCCTATTTTAAGCAATAGTTAGTGGTAGTTTTTGGAGAATAATTTGTATAAACAAATGGCGTTTATTCGGTATAATGCTGAAAAGTTGTACCTGAGGCAAAGTTGAATTGGATGCCATTTTTTATGGAGTAATCTTATGAGCCCTAGCTTAGGACGGAATTTCTGGCTTGGTCTGGGTCAGCTCCAGGTGACATCACTGGCAGTTCGTGTCAGCTCCACAGACAGGTCTTCTGCGTCACATCACGTACAGGAAGCGTGTGACACCTAAGGAGTCACAGCATGCCAAAGGAGGGGACCTGAGGAGAATCTTCCCCCCACCACCCATGTCTTTGTCGGCTTTGATGCCTCTCTTGGTCTAGGTTTATATGCAGCCCCTTTCCTCATAGTAGGAGTCTTTTTAGCTATAAGCCGCTGTAAATATCTGTTTGCTGTTCTCAGTATGTTTAATGTAAAGTGAATAGTTCTGAATTCTCTTTTCACCCTTTTGTGGTGGTGGAATCAAACTGCAGTATGAGCCATCAGCAGGCACTCAGGGTACTGAGACCCGAGCTGGTCACCTGCTGCAGAAAGCCTTTTGGAAATCGTGGCACTCGGATGCACCTGCTTCCAGACCCTTTCCCCGAATGTTCTCATTCCCCGAGTTCCTTTCTACCCTTGCTCTCTTTTCCTCTACTTCTTCCAGCCGTCTGCTCAGCCCTCCTCCCTGGCCCTGCCCTCCTCAAGCCAGGGGCTCAGGTGTGGTTGCCTCTCTTTGTGCCATCCCCTCAGCAGATTCAGGGGATGGTTGTTCCTCTCATGCAATCCTGGATTGGATTCTGCTGAATCTGCTGATACTGTCCTTAAGGATTTTTATTTATTCTTTTAGTAGTAATAGCAAAAAAGAAGGACCAGTTTCTAACACTCATAACACATTCTGTTCTGCTTTGTCATCATTGGTAATGATGCAGCATATGTGCATACACTCACAAGTAATTAAGACAATCTCCTAAATTACTGTTGAGACACAGTATCAAGTAAAAGGGGTTCTGTTAACCACTGCAGTAACTTATTTGACTCGTATTTGTGCAGGGATTTTCGCAAATTCTGTAATAACACCACTGTTCTGTTCATCAAAGCTGATTTTCCTCCTCCACAGAGTATGTTCAGACTACCAGTAGCTCTGTGTTCCTGAAGTCGCTCCTTGACTGAGGTAAGTAGCCCCTCGCTCTGCTGTGTGGCTTCTCCGGCTGCCACGTACAGGTAGTACAAGCTTAAGGACTGAGGTACTTTACTTTACTTAACTTTAAAACATTTGCAGAGTGATCTAGTATGTAGGCCTGCAGTCAAGACTGTAATAGCTCGACGGGAAAACAGTTGTTACTCCGCATGTGGTATTTCTTGTTACTGGTTTGTTAAGCAAAATGACATATTGAATCTGTAGAAACTCTGTCCCGCTCTAAAACATCCGATAGCATTTCTCCTCATCAGCCCTGTCAGTTTCTAGCTGGCTGTTTTTTGAGGAATGGCAATTCAGCTGTAATAAATACATGTAACGAAAGCAAGAAAATGTACTTCAGATTATACCTTCTTCAGAGCCACAACTGATGCCCTGGAATTCACCAAGGAGGCTGCCTGCTGCAGCCCTGCTGTGCTCTTGAGGGAGCAGGGGTACGGCACTGCCTGGGCTCAGGCTTTGCTTTCTGCAAAGCTGCTGTGTGCACCCTTCTTCCCTGTGTCGTTAATGCACAGGTAGGCTCCTCGGCTCGCTCCTGGCAGCCATACACAGCCAGCCAAGGGCCTGCGAGCAGTGCTCTGTTCCAAGAGGGGACAGGGGGCTGCAGGGCAGACGCTCTGGTTGAAACAGCAGCAGCAGCAGCCACCCGCTTCCAACCACCCCCTTCGCCAGGAGCATCTCGCCCTCCTGTTCCACCTCTGCCCATGCACCTCAGACAGGCAGGGCTTGCTGCTGATCCATCCACCGCATCAACTTTCTTAGCATTCCCAGAGCAGAAAGCACAAAACAACATACTGACAGACACCTCAAGACGTGTTTTATGGGGTTTTCAATTCTTCCTCCTATGGCTACTGGTTTTTGTTCCAGTGTTGTAAGCAAAAGCCCAGTTAGCTTTTAATAGACCTTGCCTATCATTGTATATTACCTGTGCATGAGAAAACCGGTCGCTCTTATCTTTCATAAGGTCTAGCGAGACAAAGCAGTCTCTAAAGATGAGACTGTCTGCAATTATATCAATTCCCTGTGTAGTGCAAGAACATCTCTCTTTTGGAAAGTTAAAGTATTCTAATCTTGTAATCAAGGAACATGGAAAAGTAGATCTACAGGTTTTACAAACTGTGTAACTGAGTGCAGGGGTGAGCTCAGACATGTGCATTTTGCTTCTCAGTGAAGGTTAAATTTTATTTTGTAATCACAAGTAACCTAGTAGCAAAAAAAAAAAAGCTTTAAAACCCTGCTTGTCCACAAGCTAATGTTACCGTAACACTTAGTAGCTGCTTATGCCAGAGACTCTTTCTACTCCTTAGTCCTTCCCAACCAGCTACCACACCGAAGGCAGAGTAATCGAGGGATGGAAACCAGTGGAGGAGAGCAGGGCTAGCATCCTGTTCAGCAGCTCATTTTCTCCACTCAGCATAATTCCCGAGTCCTACAGAATGCAGAGCGCGACCTTTCTGTGGTACAGTAATCGGTGTCTTACAGGGGCTTATTAGCTCAAACTCAACTTGTGCTGACAACTACAAGGCTTCAATCTGAAGTTGGCTCAGAGAGCCCTCGCGTCTCTGCTATTGGCTAGCAGTGTCTAGTCAGTGAATATTGTGTTTGCACCGTATGTCCAAAAAAAAAAAAAAAGACAGACACATTTACTTTTTCTGGTTCTCTCTCTCCCTTCCCAAGTGCGACCGAACTGTAAAGCCCTTTGCTTTCTTAGTGTTAAAAAAAATACAGTTGTGATGATAGCTAAATGATCTTTTACCAATTATTTCTCAACTTCTTCTACAGATAAAACTACAGCGTTTCCTTAAAACATCTGAAAATGTTACTGCAGTTCAAGGGAGACCGTCTGTTGCTCTGCATTGCCTTAGGCTGTATGTGTGTCTGTCTATTTTCTGTGCTAGTACTGGATGTAGGACAGACATACTCTGAACAGATCACATGAATGATGATGCTGTTGTCTAATTGCTATTTATTTTAGTTATTCCTTATCTCCACACAGGCATTATGTGAAAAATGCATTCCGCATCAACCCAAAGTTCTACATCTGCTTGACTGTACTTAAAAGGAGAGAAGAAATGACTGTAAACCTATCTCCCCAGCAAATACCAGTTCGGGATTGCTCATTGCACTAGGCAGGTGCACATCTAGATAAAATTTCTGGCATCTATTTAAACTTAACAATGTGCACAACCAGATCATCTCAATGTAAATAATACATCATGGTTGTTTTATGCAAGTGTGCGTACAAAATGCTGATTTAGGTTTGCTGCCACATGGAAAATCAACTCTATTTTCTGTATGTTCTTACTGCAAATAGATAATTATGCTGCTTCATGGGTTTGTTTGGTTTTAAAAAAAAAAAAAAACACCACAAAAAACCAACACCACCACTCTAACCCTCCCTCCAAGAACTGGGTGAGAAGAAACCACATTAAAGATGAATTTTGGCTCCCAGGCCTCCAGTGGGAAATGGTTGCTTCCTGCCAGGGTGGGGGGTGCATGTGTGCACGCTCATTTAATCAATTCATCATCCCCCCAAAAGCTAGCAAAACATGATTGAAATTAAGGCATCTCATTTTGCAACAGCCTGCCTAAAAATGTACACCTTTTTCTAAGGACAACTGGGCTCAAAAGATAGAGGAAGCTCTATTGTGCGAGGAATTATTCTGCACGCTGAACACATTAAAGCTGTTTACAAACAACGCATTCCCTGTCTGTGGCTGCCACAGTAAGGGACATGTTTGTCACCTACAACGATGTCTCCTCTAAAGTCAACCCACAACACTCTATATAAAGGTACCGGCCTCAGGCCCGCAGCATTACAACACACGGCTCTAATAACATTTGCTTTGGAGGTCAACAGTTTAGTTCAGTTTAGGTATTTAATGATCTATGGGGAGAGCTGTTATAAAACAGTTGTTTCTTCTCTTTTTCCTTACCCGCAAAGCCTCCTCTCCAGCCCAGCGAACACCCTGCGTCTCCGATCAGCAAGTTAGTTAGGTGCAGCCTCTCTCATGTTGAAAGAGTGCGACAGAATGAGTTTTGATTTTTTTTTTCCAGAGAGCAAGAGCAAAAGTTCAACATAAATGCGCAGAATCAAATGTCTTTTCTTGCTACCACTGCAAAGTACTGTTACCTAAAATTCTGAGAACCAAAATGATAAATGCATTCCAGTGTGTGGTTAAACATGTATACGCTCTCAAGCTTCAGGAGTTTTTTAATTAATAAAAATGTGTTTGCACTTTAATAGCTGTGCAGTTTGGTTGGAAAAAATTGTTTGAAGGGAATTGTGTCAGCTCCTCTTTTTACTGTCTCCACTATTCTTGTTCGAGCTTTCTGTGTGGTTGGTTTTTGTGGTACGTACAAGACTCACCAGCCAATTGCTTCGTACGACAATGGAAGGTTAGCCTGAACCAGCAGTAGTTTATATAACCCAACTGTAACCTCCGGAGCTGGAAATTAAATAATTATTGATCTGAAAAGAGTCTGTAAGTGAACTGTATGCCAGCCTGAAGCTGTCCTGTGTAGTCTTAGAACAACAAAATCAAACTTTTACAGAAAATAACAGTAAAGGTGATGATGGACAGCAGTAACTCACCCCATGGCAATTATTAAATGCCATGAAATGTGGTAGTTAATCATTTTTGAGGGAAATACCAAGTTATATACTAATATTCTGCTGCAAATACTCCTCATGCATGCCTTAGCTATTTAAGCAGTTACTGTTTCTCTGACCTCCTGGTGTACGAGGCTTTTGCCTTTCAGAAGAAACAGCTGGGTCTGTTAAGAACCATTTCCAGTTCCACACAGGGTGGATCATATGACTCTCACTTTATCACCCCTGGAGGCCATCTCAAGGACAAAGAAAAGAGATACACTCAAAACTAATGTTTTTATATGGGTGGGAAGGGTTGCACCACAATCTCGTGGTGAACACAAGAGAACAGGCTAATTAGAACCCAAAACCCTTCTGCTTCCTTCCATCTTAATTTGTCATTTCACATGTTATTTCAGTGGAAGTAGATGTTCTCCAAGCTGCCTGGACGCCTGGCAGTGTTTCACCCAGCCGTGCTCAGAGGGAATGCTGTGGTTTTTAGCCTTCGTAGCCTCTGGAGACAAAGATTCCTATTCATGTGTCCCAATAGACATCAGTGCCACTCGGCCTACGCTTCTAAAAAGAAAGGCCATGCTGTGGGCAGAGCTCTTGCATGCACACCCTCAGAAAAATTCTAAATACTTGTGAAAATATTTAAGGTTTTGTGCTTTATAGTGAGCTGTTACAGTGTAGGTAAACTGCTAACCTGTACTCACCACCCATAACCTTACAACTACTACTCAAGAGCACCTTGTCTCAGCTGCCATGGGTATAGTGTTGGCTGTGGTTACTTTTTCCACAACAAATAAAGCTGGAAAAACTGAATAAATACACTCAGCTCATAGACACGTCATGTACAGTATTCATAACGGACACAGTTGGAAGTTCCCAGAACAGCTGATTCACACACTCACAAGCAATGCTGCAGAGACAGCCCCAGAACGTGCTAATGTCAATGACAGTTTGGTATGTGACAGAGAAGCCTTTAAACAAGGATGGGTTTGCTTTTATATATATATATATGGAAAAATTATATATATATAGTGCTTATATATGCTTTTTTATATATATAATATACAATATACACACATAGTGTCAGAGCGGAATTAAGAAAAAGGATAGACTGACTCCTAATTAAACTATACGCCCATGAATTGCTTTATGATTTATTTTCTTACTACATGCTTTGTTATGTATATAATTATTCCATCGATTCATATTCTCTGAACTACTGGCAGTGGAGGCTGCACTGTGCAGAGGGAGAAACTGCAGAGTTTAGTTCCGTTCACATCTGCAAATTCCTATGCAGTAAGGGGTGGGTTTTGTTATGGGGTTTCTTCTTTTTTTTTTTTTTTTTTTTTTAAAAGAGCTAGTACCTGCAGTGCAGTACCTCAGCTGTTATTTCAGTAGAACCAAGATGTTTTGGCTTTTCAGTCCTGTTAGAAGCAGTTGTTGAGAGTCATGAGACTACGCTAGCGTTAAAACCAACTCATAGCTGCTGATCCACAGCGGAGGAAGAAACGTGCTCCAACCCACCACATACACAAGAACCTTCCCCTTTCCAAACGTCACAGCCTCTACTGCTGTGCCCAGCACGAACGCTGGCACATCTCTGTGGCTTTTGCGATTCTTCAGCACTCTGAAAGTAACACGTGTTGTAATACAAGAAAACCAAAAGCCTGTAGGTGAACTGAAGCTGCTACAGAATTGCTGTCGGGATGTGCTACAGAACTTGGGTCCATCTCGTGGCGGAGCACACAGATCTCCAGCCAGCGACACTGCTGGAAGGTTGAATTGTTTCCCTACAACATTAACTGAAGACCCAAGTGCTCTGCTTGGATCACAGCATCCGCAGAGCACCTCACACTGACACGCAGCCCTGTGCACCACCTGGATGAACAGCAGTGCGCTGTATGAAACAGCGACGGAGGACAGCAACTGCCTACACAACAGCTTATTGCCATCAACAACTCCGCAAGACACCTTCAGCGCCACCAGTCACAAGTTGCTCCTTACCCTGCACTACTTCACTTGCTTACGCTTTTTATGCTGGGAAACGTTAAACTTAATGCTAACAAACCAGTTTGCTGTTTTGCTAATACAGCTGGGGTATTTTAGCATTAATTCAAAATTTGGTCCTTTATTAGGTATTTTAAGTTTACAAATGGTAACAAAAGTATTACACTTCTGAAGAAAACACGCCAGATCACATTTCCAAGTGCTCTTCAAAATTCTTCTCCTTTAAAACAGTCTTTGATTACTTTGTGTTTAAATAGGCACAATGCGTTTCCCGATTTTCTTTAGGTTACATGAATTGTATTGCATCTCAAACAGGTTTACCTGCAATGCCAGACACCGTTCACTGAAAATACTTTATCCTTTCACCGTTTAGTCCTTGATTAACTGATCTTCTTCTGACTTCTACTATTCTTTGAGTCCCAGAGTATAACAACATTAAAATACACCAAAAATAATAAAAAGTGTAAGCAAGAAATAATGGACACAGATACAGGGAATAAATCCGGTAACCGCTGTGGAGGGTGCACTGCAGCGCTCATTAGAGACAGGACGCCCATCAGGGTTACAGAAAGAAGAAACTGTAAGATAAGGAATGATGTATTAGCTGATGGTGATTTAACACCTCAAACAAGTAAGCTGTTACTTTCATTACTTGGGTGCCCTGTATTCTTCAATCTATACGTAGGTGACATTGCAGAAAAAAAAAAAATTGTAGCACACCTCTACACCGAGATAGCGTGGCTTTCCCTCTTTGGGGCTTTACACTCAGTTATAAAACTAGTTTATGCACGTACTTCCGTACCATGATGAGCTGCAAGTAAGTTACAGGAATCAAAATTGCTTACCAGACTCCTGACAATCTTGGGAAATGACTTAAACCAAGAAACATATCCCTTCAGGGAAAGGGAGAACGGTTTCAGCTGCAGGTCCTCTGCTGAAGTCTTCTCAAGTATGGAAAAGGAAGCCATGCAGACTGACAGGAATGCCAGCATTGTCACAGTGTAGGCCAGCAGCAGGCCGTCTTTCAGTAGAAGAGGCAACATACTGTTAAAACAGATGTGAGTGCACATCGTGAGTTATGTTTCAAAGAATGTAAAAAGAAGAGGAAAAAGAATACATTTATTTACTAGAATTGGTGAAGAACACGGTTTTAAAATAATGTTAATAGTGCCCAACTCACCTGAAAGTTGATACAAGTAAAAACCATGTAGCCATAAAAGGGATTTCATTTATGATTAAGCAGACGGGTCTAGAACAAAAAGAGGACAGACAGATATGCAAACACTGAAGTGACAGCACTTCGTCCTCTCAGCCTTCCCCTGGACACTGCACTCCCACTCCTCTGGGAGGCAGGGCAGAGCTCTGCCCACTCCCTGCCAGCACGGGCTCAGAAAGCCCAGGAGCAGGCAGCGCCCAAAGCGCTGCATCCTCTGCTGGGGCGCCCTGCTCCTCCCCACGCCCCGCTGAACCCCAGCGTGGAAATACTCTGCCCTGCGCAGGGGTCTGTGGCAGGAGAGTCGCTCAGCGGAACCATCGGCACGCGCAGCCAGCCAGGTTAGTGCCCGCTCTGTGCAAGGCTTCGAGGAGCGCCTGTACTGCAACTTGTAGACAACTGCCTAGGGAGGTGCCAGGAGTTCTCTAACCACCAGATCAGCCTTCCTGGCAGGCATGAAGGAGAAGCGTTAAAGAGGGCTGCCTCTCCACATCTTCCTTGATCAAACATTACTTTCTGGTACGCGTAGGACATCCATGCAAAAGAGCAAAGCTGCTGACTCTCCCTGCTGCCCTCACCTCCTTTGGGGCAGGGGATAGGAAGAACATGACAAGGGGAGAGAAGGCCCCTCTACCGATGCTGTTAGTGAGGTATCAGTCGCCCAGTTCAACCTACCACCGCGCTGCAGCCTTGCTGGGCAGCTAAGTACAGGGCTGTGCTATGCTATGGCAGTGTCACCTTAACCAACCCTACAGCCAGTCTATCCCCCGACAAACCGCTGCGCCCTGTGCCACATCGTACCCCAGGAAATGCAGTCAGAACACTGGCCCGGAGAGATGAGTGAAGCAGGAGAAACCAGCATGGCTGCATTTATATACTTCCACTTAGAAGTTATTCAGAAAAGCAAATGTGTAGCGTTTTTAAAATCAGATATATTTGTAAGTGAGAAAGCAGCATGCAATAACAAGATGAGGAAAAGAAGATCAAAATATATCCACAGAAAAATAATTTACTTACACTGACACTAGAAGAATAGATTTTTCATGTACTTGAAAGGAGAACAGGAAAAATGACAATGCACAACTAACCTTAGAAAAGGAAAGCAGAGATATATTAGTGTACGTGACTGCAATGCAAAGCACTGTCTTAGTTTCTCTGCTGGCATAGACTTTACATGAACACATGAGCTAAACGACCTGATTTTTCTAATTAACTGCTAAGTTTACTCCAGTGCAATGTATAAGTACACAGAGCTGCTTCTGTAACCACCCATACATACAAAAAAATACATTGTTTGAAAGTTTACCCAGAATCACTCAAAGTACTTCATGCAAAGAGCCCTCGCTCTTGCTTAGCTTTACTGACAAGAGTATCCCCACCAAGTAAACACAATACTGACGTACACAAGCACCAGCAAAGTTCAGTGACGGTGAGAACTACCCACCTTTTTGACATACAATTTTGCTCATCATCGTGAACAGCCAATACACCAAAGTAAACAAACTGCCTTTTTTTTTCCCCCCAAATAAAAAACACATTGTAAAAGATAAACCAATTCTTAGAAAGGATAAGTGCTAGTTTTAGGCAATGTTGCGATAAAGTCTCAAACATTAATCACATAAAATTAAAAACAGAAATTATCTTGTAACTCTTGAAACCTTAGGACCAGCTCCATATAATTTTGATTTCAAGGAAAACCGATTTTTGCACGTAAGTCATGTTAATGTGCTTAAATTCAATGATATAATAGGACTAAGAAAAGGCAAACATTTGGGAAAATAGTACCATTTTCTTTTCAAACCACTAATGAGCTTACAATGTCCATCGTGGGACTTTTTTATTGAACTGTGCAGCCAACACAATTAGAAAAACTAGCACTTTGGAAGCTAAGAAAAAGAGGAGAAATTCCAACTCTATATGAGGCTTTAATGTGTACGGAATCTTCTAAAGACTCTTCAGATTAAGATAAAAATACAGCATTAAATAAAGAAAATGGAGGCTAAGGAAGAAAGCCCGGGTTTAAAAGGCAGGTCAGAGCCCCTGGACGTGCGATAGCAATACACTTTTTAACCAATCTCTCCAGCAGAAACAGAACGGCATTTAACGGTACACGCACTTCTGCTTACGTTGCAGCAGCTCTAAGTAGAACTGTTGGTTGCCCACCAGTGCTCAGTGGTGGATATAAAATAAGGAGCAATTAAAAATACACACTTACCAAAGCAAATTTAAATCCTCGGAGAGAAGGCTGGACAGTTAGTTTTATACAAGTAGGAAGCAGGCTCAGGAATGTTACAGCAAAACTAAAGGATTTTGTAAGAAAAACAGTTTTAATACATGAGTAACTACATCCACAATATCTTATCATCACTTTTGAAAACTATGTAAGTTAGGAATTCAATTGCAATTTTCAGAAGTACAAAATCACTCAGGGAGGCTCAATCACAAGAGAAGAGCACTGACTGGTCTTCACTGACATACGTGCTTTTGAAAAAGGAATAAAGCATTTCCATTAACCTTTCAGACTCTGTAGACCTAGACTTGAATTCTTCACTTAGTCAAAAAACAGAACTGTGAGCTCTGACTTCTAAGAGCACTAAAAGAGGTAATTCTTTGAGGAAGAAAACATGCAAATTTTAACTTGGTTTTAACCAACCAAAGTAGCTTAAATCACTATATAAACAAGCAGGAAATGTTTCCATCATAAATATTCCTAACAGTACTTGGGGAAACCCTTATCATTTGGCAGAAAAGTACAGGATAAGAAAGAAAACACTTTTTCAAGATTTTAAATACCACTTCTCATAATTCTTTGACAAAAATTACTCATTGTGCAAAAAATAATGCAAATAAAAAAACTACCTAAAGCACTTCAGTTATGTCTTACCTGAGTTTTAGCTGAGTTTGAGGTGACACGATATTCTTTATCTTTATAAGGACACTTAGACTGCACCAAATATTGGCTACTTTATCCTGGAAGGAAAAAAAAAAAGGTAATTAGTGATAATTACATTCATTTAAACTTATGTTTGCAACAACAACGGGGCTTGGGAGGTGGGGGATTGTTGGGTTTTTACCATGGTACAAAAAGACACTTGCAGATCTACATCATGTTCTTAGATGTACTTTAAATTACTCTGATCTTCAAAAATGGAAAGTTTCAAGACTCAATTAAAACATGTTCTAAAGTAACTGAGAAATAGTTCTTCAGCACAAAAGACTACTTCCTAACTCATGAGATCACCCATTTTGTGAAGATAAGGCTCTGAAACTCTCTGTCCCTGATAAAACACTGGCATATACAAATCTTTTTTCGAACGTGAAGACATTCTGTATACTGTCACATTTCATTACATACCTGAATGTATTTAGCTGTGCTTACTGCTTGCTAGCACTGACAGAGTTAACCTCTAATAAATCAAGAAGTCTAAAGACATTAGCAGTTGTGCTAGGATCACTTTCAAAATTAAATTTGTAACTACAGCTATCATGCTCGTGAAACTCATCCTAAACAGCTGCTTGAATCACAGCTGTGTAGACATAACAGCGAGAAAGCTACTAGCACCAACAACTGAGCCATCTTCCTCATATGCTCACTAGCAATACAGAATATGCACTTCAAATCTTCGGAGGATTACAAGGGAACAGAGGGTTTGGCAGCACCAGCAAACACACAGGACGCCTACTTAATAGCCAATACGATTTTACAACCATCAGCATTTGTTACTGCT